>NC_080425.1:60815729-60905602 GCF_029873635.1 Malania oleifera
CAGACCTCATTCTCATACTTAGTGAGGAAAGTACCTCTGCATGATGCATTAACCATAGACCTATCTCTCTTAGCCAATACTTCATAGAAAGTTTGGACTAATTGCCACTTAGGGACCTGGTGATGTGGGCATTTACGGAGCAGGTCCCTAAAGCGCTCCTAAGTCTCGAAAAAGAGTTCCCCATCCATTTGTGAGAAACATTTGATGGCTTTCCGAAGTGCTAATTAGTCTTCCCAATTGGGAATTACTTTTTAGGAAATTCATGTTGCATGGTGGCCCACTTGGTCACCGAGTTCAATTCTAAGGACGTTGGCCAATATTTGGCTTTATCCTTCAGAGATAATAAGAAAGGCCTAAGATAGAAAGCATCATCACAAAATTAGGGATGTGGATGGTGGAATAGATTTCCAAGAACTCATCCAAATGCTGATAAAGATTTTCAGTAGAATTCCCATAAAAGTTGGGCAGCATCGAGATAATTGAAGTCTTAATCTCAAATTGGGCTACCTGAACATCCGGGAACTGGATGCAGGATGGCGATGTGTATGCATTAGGTACAAAGTAGTCAATAAAAGGCCGCATGTGTTGCTCTCCCACCACAGGTAGGTGAGGAGCATGGGGTTCCGGGATTTGTTCAGTGGGAATCGATGGGTTATCTTGGTCATTGCTTTCAGTTCAAACAACTTAGCTTTTTTCATATTAAAGATAGGTTTCCTAAGGGACCTATGGGATTTTTCAATCTCAAGATCTATGGGAATTATCTTGGGTTGCAAAGAACGCAGACCAAACATACACATGTATAAGCACACAAATTCATACTTCAAAAACAATAAACAAAAATAAAGAAAATATAAATTAAGTAAGAAAGTGAAAAAAAAAAAAATGAGAGCAAATCAAAAGAACAAGGCAATAATACTCTAAAGCGGAAGTTGGCTTATAACCGTAGCCAAGTCCCCGACAACGGTGCCAAAATTTGGTAGACTCGCCAAGGATTGGGTTCTTAACTACCAAAACTAATATTTATAAACCTAACTATCCCAAGTTAATTAGAAAGTGGGTAAGTCGGGTATCAATCCACGGGGACTTGAAGCGCAATTAGTAAACCACTTCCAAGTTAGTTTATTATGACCTTGTTATGAAAAATAAATAAACGGTGATGTTTTGCATTGGTGGATGTCTCTAACTACTGGAAAGTGATTAAATTTAAGCGAGTAAATCTACACTACGGGAAAGCAAGTAAATTTATGAATTACCCTACTCCTACAAAGCGATATTGTGGTCCGAATCAGACACTAGACGTCATGCCTCTATATATGTTCATCAAGACTTCCATAGAAGTACTAACCCAAGCGGGCCAAAGCGGGAGCTGGGCGATTGATGGCACAGGGTAGCAAGGGTGCACCAATCGTCTGGAGCACGGTTGAGAACCAGAGTACACATCGCCAATTGTCACAGGCCGACGAACACTTCATGCACACACTCAAACAAGAATTGAAAACTATGCTACTCCTAATCTATCTTGGCTCTTAATGACATCTTAAGTCTGTCACTAACCTAAGAGAGGCCAAAGAGGAACCCAAAGCTCGTGTTCGTAGAGAATACTTATAGGCTCTAGGGTTTACAAAGTTTGTTTTACAATTTAGGAAAGTTTATAGCAAATCTAGCGCAAAAGATTGTCGTTGTTGACCAAGTCGCCCCTTTGTCATCTTGTGCACACCCTGGTTGAGACTTGCGGGAAGTTAGGGATTCGAACCTCCAATGCCTTCAACTTCTTCGTTCCTTAGAGTCTTGATGGTTGAAACTTGTAGTATCTCGATCTTTAGAAAATCTCAGTATCTCGACATAGTCATCCCTGAAGGTCTCCTGGTCAAACACTTTGTTGATACTCTCGGTACTTCTGAATTTCAGTTTTGTCTCAGTATTTCTACATGGTCACCCCAGTGGGTCACTTGGTCAAGCACTTGGCCGAACCTTGCAGCATTTTGATCTCAGTCTGAACCTTAGAGTTTGCAATTGAAGACTAAGTCGCTCTTGTCGTTTGCTGCTAGCGCCACATGGTCGAGCATCATCTTCTTGTACATTTATGCTTTGAAGCTTCTAGAGCTTGGCTAAACGTCTGAATTCAAGCTTTGAATCCTTCAAATTCTCCTTGGCTTCTTTTAATTCTTAACTCCTTTTGTCTTGTTTTTCCTGAAAAGACAAACAAACCTTGCATAACTCTTAGCAATGATAAATCTAGGTAAATATATAATAAAATGAGGATAAGCATAGGTAAATGAGGGTCTGAAATCATATGTTTTAGGGAGTCATCAACACCCATCACTACTTCATGCCTTCAATTATGTTTGTAGTTTGTTCACTGCTTCATAGATCATGGCTCACGCCTTCATAACCTCGCAGCGGTGGCCCTCGTTGCATCAAAATTGCTAGCACCCAACAGTCCCTTGTTCTTTCTCCTTGAGAAACCGTGGCCTTGGAGATGACGTGTTGATGTACCAACTGCCGACTATCGAACCAGGTTCAATTCTCTCTTTTGTAAATTAAATTCCCTTTGTTGTTGATTATTTTGGAAGATGCATGAAACAATTTCTTTTCAGTTTGATGTCTTGTAGAAATTTCTTTTCTTCTTTATCTGATCTATAAAACGTCTTTTTTCTTCTATTTCAACAACATTATCTTTAGCTTGATTTGTGCAATTGCAATTTCCTATGCTGTGAAAACTATATAAGCTTATACTACAAGAAGTTTTGTGGTGTGCGTGTGTGTGCATGTAGATCTATGTTTGAATTGGTTTGATATGTTATATGGCCACTGGGGAAAAAATTATTCACACTCCTTTGTCAGCCTATAATTTGAAGCATTTTACTTTTGCTATATTTGGATTCTCAAATAAAATTTTGTGCTCCTAGTTAATTTTTTTAAATAAAAAAATTTGGCTCTTTCTTTATAATCTTTCTAATTTCTTTATGATCTTTCTAATTTGGCATTCAAGGTAGATCCTAGCGATGAGAAGTTCTTGCTTACTATTTTTAGTCCAGCACCAATACATGGACACTCTGTTGATCGCAATCTTTAACTTTTTTAAGAATGGTAGTCAATAGTTGGGAAGCCATTTTTTAAGAATAGTTCAGCATCACATTACTTGGCTTGTGTTACATGATTTCTTCAACCATATGGCTTAAAAATGTTGTAATCTTTGTATTCAAAGAAATTATTAATAAAATAATAATAAAATTATATTTGAGAACGGTGGATTATCCGCCATCCGTCATAAATTATCCGACCTGAGCTGCCACCAATCCGTCACTTAAACGAGTCGAATATGGATTATGGTTTCTTCACCCAATAATCCACCTAATCTGCCATGGAATATATTACCCAATCCGCTTTGCCAAGTCTACTATCATTTTAATCTTTCACACATTTTTTTCATCCCCTCATATTTATTTATTTATTTAGCCTTCTCTAATTCTTAAGCTTTCATAATAAATTATGACTAAATTTGATCAATATCATTCTTTATATTTTATATTACTTGTGAATATGAATTAAAGTTTAAACTTGGAAAATGGTGTAGACTAGACACTCAATTACATTTTTCACATTACAAAATAGTAAATTTACTTCTTCTTTTTTTGTCTTTTTATATCCAAGGGTGGTATCTCTGTTGTTCCGAGTAAGATTGAGACGGTAGTAGACTAGGTACGACCAAAGAATGTGCATGAGATCAGGAGTTTCCTGGGATTGGCTGGGTACTACCACAGGTTTGTTGAGAGCTTCTCTAGACTGTCAAGTCCATTGACTAGATTGACCAGGAAGGGAGTGAAGTTTGAGTGGTCTGATGAATGTGAACAGAACTTCCAGGAATTAAAACAGCGACTCATCACTGCGCCTATGTTGACGATTCCCTCAGGAGAAGAGGGGTTCGTAATTTACAATGATTCGTCCCATAAAGGGCTCGGATGCATGTTGATGTAGCGAGGGAGAGTGATAGCCTATGCCTCACGACAGTTGAAAGAATATGAGAAGAACTACCCAACCCATGATCTAGAATTGGCAGCGGTGGTTTACGTGCTGAAGATTTGGAGGCACTATCTATATGGGGGTAGGTGTGAGATATTTACTGACCATAAGAGTTTAAAATATTTCTTCACGCAAAAGGAATTAAATGTGAGGCAGAGAATATGGCTGGAGTTAATAAAGGATTACGACTGCACTATCAGCTACCACCTAGGAAAGGCTAATGTGGTCGCTGATGCTTTGAGCCGAAAATCAGTGGATTCATCTATGTCTACAATGGAGATTCAACATCCGATTCAGATGGATCTAGAAAGGCTCAGTGTGGAGCTAGTAAAAGGCGATCACCAGGTGTTTATTGTTGACTTGGTTTTGTAGTTGACTCTATAGGAGAGAATTAAAGTAGCTCAGAGGAATGATGCAGAACTAGTAGAGCTTATGGGGAAGGTACAGGATGGTCAGGAAATAGAGTTTAGCATCTCAGATGATGGAGCCTTGAGGTTCCATACTAGGTTATGCATTCCTACCAACCTTGAGATCAAGAAGGTTATTCTGGAGGAAGCACATCGGTCCTTGTATACTATACATCCGGGTAGAACTAAAATGTACAAGGATCTTCGAGAGTCCTTCTGGTGGAGCAACACGAAGAGAGAGATAGCTAGTATATGGATCAGTGTTTGATGTGCCAGCAAGTGAAATCTGAGCATCAGAGATCGGTGGGATCATTACAGCCACTCCACATTCTTGAGTGGAAGTAGAAGCACATAGCAATGGATTCCGTAACAGGATTACCACCGGCGTTGCATAAACAGGATGCTATCTAGGTAGTGGTGGATCAACTGACAAAGACTACCCACTTTTTGCCTGTTAGAGTTAGCTACTCCATGGAAAGATTGGCTAAGTTATATATCCAGGAGATAGTTAGGCTCCACGGCGTCCCAATGTCCATAGTTTCAGACAGAGACCCATGGTTCACATCTCATTTTTGGAAGAGTTTACAAGGGGCCATGGGTTCTCAGTTGTCGTTCAGCACAGTGTTTCATCCTCAGACAGATGGGCAGACGGAGAGGACAATATAGATTCTGGAGGATATGCTGCAAGCATGTGTGCTGGACTTTGGAGGTCGTTGGATACAGTATTTGCCACTGATCGAGTTTGCATATAACAACAGCTACCAGGCCAGCATTGGAATGGTACAGTATGAGGTATTGTATGACAGGAGGTGCCGATTCCCGTTATATTGGGATAAGATTGGGGAGAGATAGATATTGGAACCAGAGCTAATACAGCAGACTCAGGATAAAGTGAGACTCATCAGATACAGGATCCGAACAGCAAAGAGCCGGCAAAAGAGTTACGCAGATACTTGGCGACGAGAATTGGAGTTTGACACAGGAGATCACGTATTTCTAAAGGTGGCACCGATGAAAGGATTTATGAGGTTTGGGAGGAAGGGTAAGCTGAGCCCTAAGTATATAGGGTCATTCGAGATTTTTGAAAGAGTGGGTCCAGTTGTCTATCGATTGGCATTACCACCGGTCCTATCTACGATCCATGACGTATTCCACATTTCTATCTTGAGGAAATATGTCTCAGACCCCTCTCACGTGATCAGCTATGAAGCACTGGAGTTGGGAGACACTTTAGGTTATGAGGAAGTGCCAGTGCAGATCCTTGACTGGAGAGAACAGAAGTTACGCACGAAGAAGATTCCACTGGTAAAAGTTTTATGGCACAATCATACCGTTGAAGAGGCTTCCTGGGAACTAGAGGATCAAATGCGCCATAGATATCCACACTTATTCAATGGAGTTTAGAGTTGAGCCAGTCAGAATGAAACGAATAATATTGTGTACTTTTATTTGTATAGTGTAACGTAGGATAGATAAAGTTTTTAGTTTTGAAATGTGAAAGGCTTTAGGAGAATTTTGAATAATTGTAATCTCCTAGAACCCTCTTTGTAACCACGGTGTTCCTCCGCCATAGGTGAGGGTAAGTAATAAAATTAGGAGTGTTTTCTCTAAGGATGGGAAGCAGATTGATAGTAAATATCGAGGACAAAATTTCTATAAGGAGGGGAGAATGTAATAACCCCAAAAATGATTATACAAGATTAGTGGGGTGATTCCAAAAAAATAAAATAAAAAATTAATTAAGTAATTAAATTTATAAAAAAAGAAAAGAAAAGAAAAAAATTATAATTAAAATTTATTTTTATTTTTAATAATAAAATATATTCTTATGAATTAAATATATTATTATTATTATTATTATTATTATTATTATTATTATTATTATTATTATTATTATAACTTCCTGAAGGATCTTATCCTTAAGAAGATTAAGCCCCCCTCCCCCTTTTTTTTTCTTTTTTGTTTCCATTGTCTGCGCAAGCCCCCTTCCCCAGTTTCTCTCACTTTCCTCTCATTCTCTCTTCCTCTCTCCTCGGTTCCATGACGGATATTCGCTTGATTGGAAATTGGAAGATACCATTGGGCTCCATTTTCCGCTGTCGTCATTTCTACTAGAGCGAATTGGTGGGAGGAGCGGCCTAGGCGTATCTCCTGGGGAAAGTCAAATTTTCTCTTTTACCTCAATTTCGTGCAAATTATAAGCTCAATTGATGATTGGACACCACCACGAGAATCTAGGAATGATTCTCTACAAGTTTAGCGGAATAAAATTTGCGTGGGGTCGTCGTAGGCATAACCCCAAATTTGGGATAAGGGGGTTATTAAGGGCCTTATTATTGAATTAGTATTAATTTAGAAATGCTAAAATATTGAACATCTAAAGTTGAAGTATGATTTTTGGAATTTAGGGCCTAGGTGAGCGCCGCGGATGTATTTTCGGGACCCGCCGACATAATTCAGAAAATTAAGTGAGGGTGTTAAATAATAGTTTAAATGCTAATTTGGGGTATATGGAGCCTAGGGAAGGTTAGTTGGGTATTATTTTGGGAAAATGAGTCAATTAATCTAGGAAAAATATAAATTGCAGGATTTGAGTTTCGGGCTCCAAGGGCGTAGGATTTGGGTCCTAACGAGACTCAGTAAGGCAAGTAAGTGGAGTAAATTATACCAGTATTTGTAGAATTACTGTTTGAATTAATATGTGAAAATGAGCATGTGGTATTTTGTCTGAAAATTATTATGATATAAATATTAGATAAATTGTGTGGCATTTGAGTAATATTAAATTGTGATATTTTGGAGTGTGAAATTAATATATTCTAAATAGTAGATGAAAGATATGAAATATAACGATTGGTAATTTCTGAGAAAATATTGAAATAAGAATTATTGATATGATTAGTGAAAAATAATAAAATATGGCATTTATATGTGAGTAGAAATGACTTGCATAAAAATGAGAATTTGCGAATTACTGATATGAGTATTTTGAGAAATGTTGATATACATGAAACATGATATATACTATTATGAGATGATGAAATGTGCATAGAAAATGATGAGAATAGTTATAATGAGATGAATTGAAATATACTGATATGTGATTAATGAAGTATATTGATATGGAAATACTGAAATGTGAAAATGGGAAATATGAATACTGCAATATGGAATTGAAATATGATTGACGAAATGCCAATACCGCATAATGATTGCGGGTATGTGGTAGTGAACCCTGATGGATGGTTGTGATATTAAGCACGGTACCGCTGCTAGTGGTGTAGTGCAACCACACGAACTCTTGGAGCGTGTGGCATGACAATCGACTAAGCCATTTTGTAGAGTTGTTGGGTCCCCTGAGTTCGGATCAGGGTTATAGGCTGGCCAGTCGTACTACAAACGTGATATATGATATGATATTTTGATCTAACCGGGTCGGCCAATCACGGTTAGATCTAGCCTTCAAGCCACACAACCTTGACCATAGGGGGAAGCATAACGTGGAAAGAAAGATCCTTAGGGTAGCCATGAGTTACAGATGCGATGTTGGTACTAGGTACCAAGGATACTCATGAGTTGGATAGTGAAATGGGAATGGAAAGTGAAAGAATGATAAAATTAGTTAAAATGAGATGAAAGAAATAATGGAAATTGAGAAACAGATAATGGTAAAATTGAGAAATGGAACCATGTGAGTTAATAATATAAATAATTGAGGCGAAGTGAAACTCTCCGCCTAAAGGCTTACTAAGTAAGGTGAGTGCCCTGATAGGTTTTAGATGTGACCATACCTGACTGCATAACGTGTTAGGGTAGAGGGAAGCTACCTGTATGGGCGAGTAATTTTTCTTATTCTCTGGAACTTCGTAGGTAAATATGTGTTGGAAATCATTGAATTTGAGAAATGGTTTTAAAAGCTCATAAAATCTTGTGTTGTATATCTATATGATTATGAGAATGTGTATATTAGTGTATTTTCTCAGATAAAATGATGATTTGAAAAGTAAAGTGTATTATAACTGAACTCATATAGCCATACACTGTAAATAATTTATTCCTTCTTACTGAGATGTGTCTCACCCAAATTATCTAAATTTTTCAGGGAACATGGATAGGCTAGGTGATAGAGCTCCGAGACCATAGGGAGCCGGGACCCTGACACACAGGGAGAGTTATTGGTCCAAGGAGGTGTAATTTCCCTAGGATTGTGTTGTTTTGGGTATGCGATGGTGATGTATATATGTATATATATTGATACTCCAGGTAGTGTATTCTGACTGCAATGTATATACTGTTTTCCGCTGTTAGGTTGTATAAATGAAATAACTTTTTACTCGGTACCCAATGTAGGTCGGGTCATATGACTAGTAATAGGGTTGTTGACGTGGCCGATTTATGGATGTTTTTTATGATGAGTGAATATTTATTTATTATTATTATTGAGAAAAAAATTGGTACGAAAATTGGGGCGTCACAAACATTACCAAAAGAATCCACTAACTACTAACTTCTTAGAGAAATTTGCAACGTTCCTATATTGCCCTAATTACTCTTTTCTCATCCCTGATTGGCAGAGGCAAACAACACTTGATTGATCTGAAAGCCTTAGGCAAATGTGTGGCTTGATTAAAATAGGTGTCTTTTATCTTTATAGGCTTGTTGCTACAAATAATGTAGGAGAGTTCCTACTATTACATTGAAGTAACAAAGCCTATAAAAAGGGGCATCTGTAGACACCCCAATTTTAACCAAACCTTTTTAAGGAGATCCGGTGTAATAAAGTTGACTTTAAATCTTGAAAATTGGAGGATCCTTTTTGAAAAGTCCTATCAAGTCCTGGTCATCAATAAATGAGTCCTAGTTTATTTCAAAATGGAGCCCTTTTTCAAAATCAAGTCCTTAAATCTCGGATTTCAAAATTGAGTCCTTTTATTTCAAACTCAAGTACCTATTACCCTCAATTGGGTCCCTTAATTTCAAAATTAATATCTTTTAGAATTTTGAATTAAGTCTTGCATTTTCAAAAATTGAGTCTGTTTAAATTTAGTTTTAAACTGAGTTTTTCTAACTTCAGTTTATGTCCCTTAATTTCAAAATTAATTTCTTTTATTAGGCTAGGTTTTGTGAATTAAGTCCTGTACTTTCAAAAATTGAGTCGTTTTAATTTTAGTTTTAACTGAGCTCCTCTAAAACTTTAGTTGATGTCCCCTTAAGTTCCAAAATTAAGTTCCCTTATTTTTAAATTGAGTTCTGACCCTTTTAAGAAAAAATCAAGTCCCTTTTATATCTTTTTTGAGTTATTTTTATATTGAGTTTGGGTTTGCTTATTTTTGGGAAACTAAAGTCACACTTTATTATCGGTTAATTCTTGCGCATGATTGGTCAAATGTTGATATGGGATTCTGGTCAAAATTCGGAATGCACACATGAGGTCACATATTTTATTAAAAGGGGGAGGGGCATGTGCCCAAGGTTAAGGTATAATGGGGTGTTTGTAAAAGGCATTGCAGATACATAAAATGTGCACATACAAAGAAGTTACCATTGAAAAAAAAGTATACAGGAAAAAAAAAAAAAAAATACAGGGAGATGCAAAAGAAAATATAGAAAAACAATGCTGAACATAAAAAGGTACATGCATGAAATGTTACAAGGAAATAAAACATACAGGGAAGTGCAAAAAAATATACAGGGAAATACAACAATATATAGGAAATTGTAAATACAAGGAAACAAAAAAGCAAAGTAGATACAATCCCCTATTGCCATCTGGAATAGCTGAGGGCATCGAAGCCTCCTGCGCACAAAAGAATCAGTGAGTCAGCTTGTTAAATGAAATTCATAAAAAATAATAAATAAACAGAAATTCACATGTGCGCAATGATGGGGAATGAAGTTTGTTAAAAATATTCCCTGCTAGAGTCGGGGAATAGCGGGAATAAAAAGACAAGTGGTTAAAAGGTATTTCTGTTGAAGGGATCCAATTTGGTGCCAAGTACACTGCTTAGACTCCCTATAAATAGGGAGTCTCACACAATGCGAAGAAGGCAAGAAAATAGAGAAAGCTTTGCAAAATTGAAAAAAAAAAAAAAACAGAGAAAAGTGGGGCATTAGAAAAAGCTATAGAGAGAGCTCTACAAAGTTGAAAGAAGAGAGAGCTCTATAAAAGTTGTGAGAGAAATCTTTGAGGAATAGAAGGTTAGAGAGAATTGCATGAGAAAGAGAGCTTAGTAGAGACAGTGAGTTAGAGAAGAGAAAAAGAGGAAGTACAGACACACAACAACCGAGAGGCACTCAGTTTTGCCTTCTTGTTCAAAACCCAAAGCCCAAAAGCAGAAGCCCAGAAGCCCAGAAGCTTATCTTGAGCA
The DNA here is from genome assembly GCF_029873635.1 of Malania oleifera. Lineage (NCBI taxonomy): Eukaryota > Viridiplantae > Streptophyta > Magnoliopsida > Santalales > Ximeniaceae > Malania > Malania oleifera. Next base: position 60,826,528 of record NC_080425.1, read on the forward strand.
AATAAATAGGGACCTACCCACTGGAGAAGAACACCAGAGGAGAGAAAAGGGAAAGGTGAAATCTAAACTCTCCTTCTTGTCGCGTTCAATCCATATGATAAAGATGTGTGTAGGTATGAATGCAAGTATGTATATCCTCTAAGGTTTTAGGTTCATACATGAACTCAAGCTTTGACTCAACAGTGATCAAAACCGAACCCCTAACCCGAGCCTCAACCTGAACCAAACCCAAACGCTTGACCCGAACCAGAAACCCAAGCTGTAAGAACCCGATTCATAAGATTTGGAATAAATAAGTAAGAAAAAGGTAAAATAGTAAATTGAGTAGGCTTCGATGATGAAGCCAGAGTTCGTTGACGAAGGCCCTTCTGCTATATAGCGATGAAATATAGGTGCTCGTCGACGAGGAGAAGCCGAGAGGTTTCAGAAAATTCAAAAATCTCAGGCTCGTCGACAAGGCCACCGCTACGTCGACGAACTCCCTTTGTTGACTCGTTGATGAGGTTGGCTGAGTCAAAGGTGCTATAAATATCTTTTTCCATTGCTTCATGGCTAAGATATCAAGATGCTCTCTCTCTCTCTCTCTAGGAACTCGAACTCCACTCACTCTCTTTAGATTTCTTTGACGTACATTGTTAGAATTGACGATCTAACGTTACTATGAGGATCAGGGAAGGATTCTCTTCGAGATTTGTGGAACGGATCTTCGTTCGAGCGTTTTCGAGTTTTGACCCAAAATCAAGGTAAGGCTTAGTTTTCATTTCCGTTTTGGCAGTTCTGTTGAGAATGGAATTGTAAGTATGTTTTGTACTGTGATTTATAGGTTTTGGGAACTTGGTTTGTTGTGTAGAAGCCGTAGAGTTCAGGTTTGGATTTTTGGGGAAAGGTAAGGGGATTCTATTTATATCGGTTATTTTTAAAATACTGTGGTTCACGGTCCTATGTGTGTTTTGACTACTCATTTGGAGAAGTCTAACAGGTGGAAATTACGGGATTTTCATGTTATAGTTTTGGGAAAAAGGGGGCATTGGGTTGCATCTTTGGTTTCATTGGAAAATCGTGAGTATATTGTGTTATATATTGTGTTTTGGAGATGGTCATGCCTTGACTTGTTTAAACTTTATTTTTGGAAAATTATGATTTTTAAATTACCAAATGGGTGTGGATTGAATTGTTATATGAACATGCATGAGTTGTGATTTCTGAAATGAGATGTAGGAATGGGGTTTTGAATTATTCCAGGTTGTGAAAGAGTGTCCGGTACTAAATTCGAGGGTGTGAAAAATCACCTACTAGTGGCAAGAGTGTCCGGCTCTATATCCGAGGGCGTGAAATAGCGCCTTTCCAGCTGATCACCGAAGGGTGTGGATCCACCAGATGTACTAGTATGATGTCATGGGAGCCTGGGCTACGCCATATGCCGGGGCCGCCGTGTAATGAGGGCTGGCTTTGGGCTGAAGGGTGTGATGACATCGGGTTACCTGATCATGTGTGTGTGTGTGCGTGTGATGAGCACTATACTGGAACTATTTTGTGAAAATACTGGAACTGTATTGAACTATATATGTTTTATGTCATGATAACACTCAAATGCCACACACTGATATAACCTGGATCTGCCTTACTGAGAGGTGTCTCACCCCTATCGTACGTACATGTTTTCAGGTCCTTCGAGTAACTAGAATTAGCGTCCTTGTGTTAGGATTGTAGTGGTCGATGTACTGCATGAAGTACTTGTGTAAGTACTAGGACTATATCGGGTTGTCGTTTTGGGTTTTGGCTAGCACCCGGGTTTATTTGTATTATAGAGCTTAGACTCCTTTTGTATAAACTCTGGTATGGTACAATGTATGTACAGAAAGAACATTTTTCGCTGTGTATATGTCATGTATGTGAATGTGTATAGGTTGTATGGGAACCCCACAAGGTTGGACTCTTATTCATTATTGTATCATTGGTATTTTGTATGATACAGGAACAGGTTTGGTTACTAATTCACCCTTGGGTCCCATTACTAGGTTCGGGGCATGACACGAGCCCTCTAAACCAAACCCAAACCACTAAACCTAAACCTCAAACTAGAAAACCTGGGCCCGAGTCCATTTTTTACAACCCTAGCCCATTTCATTTTTAAAACACTCTGAGCCCTTTTGTTTTAAATAGCCTAGCCTATTTCATTTTTAAAAATACTCGGAGCCCATTTGTTTTTAAACAACCCAGCCCATTTCATTTTTAAAACACCCAAAGTCCATTTGTTTTTAAACAACCCAAAAAGCCTATTTCATTTTTTTTTTGAAAAGCCTAGAGACACTTTTAACAGACTCGAGACCCAACCCATTTCATCTCTAAAATACCCAAATCCCAACTTTCACCTTTTGAACCTAGGCCCAAAACCATTTTAAAATTGAGGCCCAAAACCATTTTAAACCCAAAGCCCAAACCATGTTTTAACTCAAAGCCCAAAAACATTTTTAAACTAAAGCCCATACGTGCCCAAGCCCCAATACAAGCCCATTGAGCCCACTCGGGCTTACCCAAGTCTACACAACTCACCGGGTTGACTCGTGCAAGTCAACCCCTAGCATAACCCACTGGGTTGAGACGAGTTGACTCATCTTCAACACGAAGCCCTAACTTCAACAAGCCAGCAACCCTAACCCTAATCGATGTTCACAGCATCAACAATATCCATGACATTCACATCACCAAACCTCACACACACAGGTAATCAAGCACATAAAAAAAAACCCTAAAAAAAATCAAAATAAGAAAGAAAAACAAAACTTATCTTCTTCTTTTTTTTCATCTTCGAGATCTGAATGGATCTCTTTGAGATTTACATCGATCGTATCCCTCAAAGTACCCCCAAGATGTTCATCATAGTTTCACCGAAGGGCTCCAAGTCTGTTAAAGTCTGACCACGAGAGCCTGATAGAGGAGTTTTCGAAACTAAAGTTTCTTAGGGAGTTGTCGAGAAGACAGAGAGTGAGGTAAGGGCATTGCAAGTTCCAAAAACTGACTTCAATTTCAAATGAAGAACCAGAGAGATTCAAGGAAAGTTCACAGAGAGAAAGGAGAAGGGTTTCAGAGAGTTTCAGAGGAAGAGATTCCAAGAGAGAAAAAGAGAGAATGAAAAGTTTGAGAGAGCAGAAAGGCATCCCACTTTAGGATTCCTCTAAAGTCTGAGATTGTTTGAAAAGGAGAGGGTTTAGAGTTTAGGGTCTCTAGTTATGTGAGCTCGAAGGGAGAAGGAGAGAGATGAGCGAGGGGAAAGAGTGAGTTTCAGGAAGAAGGCTAGGATTTCAGTTTGTGTTTGGCTCAAAGGATGAGAGAGGAAGAGAGAGTGAGAGCAAAGTTGCAGAAACCCTAGGGTTTCAGCTACAGAGAGGAAAGTTAGAGCGTAGGAAGGAGAATAGAGGAAGAGAGGAAGAGAGAGGCTATTTCGAGAATGGGAGAATGAAAATGAAGGAAGAGAAAAAAATTTTGGTTTAAGTATCATTCATCTCGGAGCCGTAGGATCATGACATGTGGTGTCTGATCCACCACCGATGTGTAACACGTGGATCAACCATGTCCACGCACGTTGAAATGTACGTAACTCCCTTTTGAACCGCACGATCTGTGCTTTTCAGGGACGATGCAGATCTAGCCACGTCACTAATCCATGTATGCTTACCCCCTGGCCATTGGATATGTACTTTCTCTCAGAACGACGCTAATCAAGGCCATGTCATCTATATGGGGTGCCCATCCCCTATCGCTCGATCTAAGCCTCTCTGCACGGTCAATATCTAACCATGTCAGCAATCCGGGCATGCCTCACCCCCACTATCAGATCTCGGTTTTCCAAAGGCGTCTATGATTAAGCCACGCCACCGACCCTGCCCGTATGCGCTCTTCCATCCAATGGCCAGCACGTGGCATCTCCACCTTCACTCATTCAGGAGACCACGCGGCTCAATGAGAGCCATTCAATCGGCACCTTGTAGCAACTGGCTTGATGATGCTACACGTCTAATCCATGTCACCTCTGACTCACTATTTGACCGTTGACACGTGGCTTTGACCCTTAACTTGAATCGGTCCCCCATGAGCCGTTGATTCTCCAACCGATCCTCCCCTCGAACCGTTTGACCCCCTAAACCAGTTTCGAACCAGTTTCCTTTTAATGTTTCCTTTATTATATGTATTATATTATTTAAATATTTAATAATTCACAGAAAACTCAAAAAAATCCTAGAAATTCAGAAAAATTAAAAGAAATTTCTAAAAATATTTTTGACATAATTTTCATTATTTTCCTCAAAATTATTCTTTGTATCCTATTATTTAATTACTCAAAATTTGGGAATAATATGGAAAATTTGCGAAAAATTTTGAAAAAATTAGAGAAAAAAAAAATATATATATATATATATATATATATTGAGGTCAAAATTTTGTTTTTGTAAACTTTTTATCCCAAATGAGTTCAAAACCCTCCCAAGATTCCTAAATATCATTTCATACTTAGAAAAATCCTATAAAATTTTAAATTTCTAGGAGTTAATTTTCATTAAACATTTTCTCAATTTTCTTTTCTTGTGATTTCAAAAGGGCGCATGGGCTCTTCAGAGTATTGTATGCCTTAGTTTTGAGGGAATATGTATATTATGTAAATATTTGTGTGGTTTAGTATTTTGCATGTGTATGTGCATTTTTGCAATTTTTCAAAGGGAGTAATTTAGAAGGCTTTTAAATTTAATTTGAGGGATAATTTTCAATTAATTAGGTATCGTTCGAAGAACGGGCATGTAGGGGGTGCTAATACTTTACCCTCACGTAACCGAACTCTCGATCCCTACTTTGGAATATGCAGACCGATTCTATCCTTAATTGGATATTAATCACGTGTTCTAACCACACTCCAAAAGGTTAGTGGTGACTTCATCCTCCATTTTCCACGAAAATTAAAACCATTTTTTATTTCGCCCACCCTGGGGCACCTTGGCTACGCGAGGACGTCGTGACAGAGGGCATATAAAGCTTGATTGTCCGAAAAGGAAGAAATGGGTTGCTAAAATAAAAAAGGTTCATCAAACACAACAAATGTAGTAGAAGAAGGGGGCTTTGGGAGCGGTGACGGTGATATGCTCTCAATTTCATCATGGTCAGATGAGTTTGCAGATTCTTGGATCTTGGACTCAATGTATTCTTATCATATAACGCCCAACAAAGGTTGGTTCACTACAAATTGGTGAGTTATTGTTTCGTTATGATGGGAAATAATGTTGCGTGCAAAGTGATCGGGATGAGGAATATCATAATCAAGATGTATGATGATGTGGCGAGGACGTTATATGATGTTAGACACATACCGGAGTTGAGGAAGAATATGATTTTGTTAGGTACCTTGGATTGTAATGGGTTTAGTTACAAATCTGAAGGTGGGGTAATGAAGGTAAGCAAGGGCATTCTAATCATGATGAAAGGGAAGAGAGTACCGAGGAATATATGCACACTACTAGGTACAACGGTTGTAGGTGAAGCTGTAGCCGTAGAGTTTGAGTCTGACAATACCATTTTGTAGCATATGTGTTTAGGGCATATGAGTGAGCGTGGAAAGACAAAACTTCATAAGAGAAATATTTTGAAGGTGGTCAAATCATCTAAAATGGATTTCTGCAAGTACTATGTGCTTGGAAAGCAGAATAGGGTTCAGTTCATGACAACCACACATGAGATAGAGGGAATACTAGACTACATTCATTTGGACGTTTAGGGACCGGTGACAGTGGCATCATGAGGGGGGACATGTGTATTTCATGAGTTTCATCGATGATTACTCACAAAAGGTCTAGGGGTACTTTATGTGGCACAAGTCAGAGATGTTTGCCAAGTTTAAACTGTGGAAAACTATGGTGGAAAACCAGACCAGAAGAAAAGATTAAGTTTCTCGGGACAGACAATGGAACTAACTATACAAACTCAAGTTTCATAGAGTTCTACGAGCAGCATGACATAAGAAGAAATTTTACAATACACTGGACACCACAACAAAATGGTGTGGCAGGAAGGATGAACAAAATTCTAGCTGAAAGGGCTCGGTGTCTCAGGTTGCATGCTGGGCTCGCTATGAATTTATTGCCCGAGGCAATTAGTATGACTTGTTTCTTGGTAAATAGATCACCCAGGGCATAAACAGATGGGAAAGTTGTAGAGGAGGTGTGGACATGTAACTAGGTAGAATACTTTGGATTGAGAGTATTTGGATGTGCAATCTATGCGCACATTCCTGGAGAGGAGAGATCAAAGCTTGAGGTGAAGTCTAGGCGGTGCATCTTTCTGGGATATCAGAAATGCGTGAAAGGTTTCAAGCTATGGAATCTAGTGGCAAACAAGGTGGTGATTAATAGAGACATGGTTTTCGATGAGAAAACCATGTTGCATCGTACTCAGGAAGAAGAAGAGAAATAGGTGTTCGAAAATCGCAACAGCAATAGGCATGTGGTTCAGGTGGAGTTAGAAACTCAAGCACAATTACAGCAAGTTCTAGATCGAGAGATCAGTTGGTGGGGAAAATGGAGGTAGAAACTCAAGGTGGATATGATGATGTTTAGAGCATAGGGAGTTCTAATTCGAATGACCAGAAGCCGCGTCATAGTATAGCTGTATACAGGCCCAGACGCATCGTAAGGCCACGCATCGTAAGGCCACCCCTAGTACGAATTTGATGATTTGGTGTCTTTTGCACTATCATTAGCAGAGGGGATCCGACTACCTTTCAAGAGGCAGCGCACGACCAGGAGAATGGTAGTTGGATAAGCGCTATGGTGGAGGAGATGGAATCATTGCATAAGAACTAGATGTGGGACTTAATGGAACTTATAGCTAGGAAGTGGGTGATTGGATGCAAGTGAGTGTACAAGAAGAAAGAAGCAATTTCAGAAAGGGAAAAAGAGAAGTACAAGGCTCGCTAGGTAGCAAAGGGATACTCGAAGAGAAAAAGAGTTGATTATGATGAAATCTTCTCCCCTGTGGTCAGGCACACTTCCATTAGGGTAGTGTTGGGACTAATGGTGCAATACGGCATGCATCTTGAGCAGATGGACGTAAAGACGACATTCCCCTCCATGGTGATTTGGAGGAGTTGATTTACATGACACAATCAGAAGGGTTTTGCCAACCTGGATAGGAACACTTAGTTTGTAAATTGAAGAAGTCACTTTACGGGCAGAAGCAATCTTCGAGGTAGTGGTACAAAATATTTGACGCCTATATGATCCATACTGGCTACAAGAGGTGTGAGTACGATTGTTGCGTCTATGTGAGAAGTTTTGAGGACGATTCTCTCATATTTCTATTGCTTTATGTCGACGAAATATTGATAGCTGCCATGACTAATGTAAATCAGTTAAAGACTATGTTGGGAAAAAATTTTGACATGAAAGACCTAAGTGCAGCCAAGATGATTCTTAGCTTGGAGATTCATAGGGATAGAGCTTCAGGGAGACTATGGTTGTCTTAGGGTGGCTATGTGGGGAAGGTGTTGGAGAGGTTTAACATGGCTAATGCTAAACTAGTGAGCACATCGTTGGCGAGTTATTTCAAGTTGTCTATGGCCTAGTGACCAAAAATGGGTGATGGGGTTCGTGATATGTCGAAGGTCCCCTATGCTAGTGCAATGGAGTGTCTGATGTATGCCTTGGTGTGTGTTAGCTTTACCGTGAACCCAAGAGGGGGGGGGGGTGAATTGGTATTTTACAATTGGTGCCCTAGGTCAATATCCTAACAATAGTATTTTCACAACCCTAAAGTCAATCTAGTGCAAGTAAAATAAATCAATTGCAATATGTAGTAGAAATTAAATAGCACAATTTAATCAACCAAGCAAACACCAAAAAAGCAGTAAAAAGTAAGTGACACCCAGAAGTGTTATCGAGATTCGGCAAATTGCCTACGTCCCCACCTTGACTAACAAGCACAAAGATTACCACTATAATGTTCACTTAAACGAGTGGAGCGACACCTAAACAACCAGGTCAATTAGCACAGGGCTGACCTCAACCTTCACATACAATCCTTACCGGACTGGATTATCGCCCCCTCAGGCCACGCCTAGAATACAATGAGTATTTTTGTCAATAAGATTGGTACAATGATTATACTTTCATGTAAAACAGATATGTACCCAATATGTAATCACATACACATCAACAATATGGATATAGTGTAAGCTCAGAGATGCAAATAATTGTGCAAACAATACTCAATAGGTTATGATCAATGGAATGCTCAAGAGTGTTCAACACAAGCGGTATCTTGGAATTTAAACAAAGCGCATTTCAGTAGCAAATCAAGATTCCAAAGATATTAATCAAATATTTAAACTAGTTTAAGAAAATTTTCTTCAATGATATAAGAACACTACTACTTTAAAAATAGATTTTGGTTTGTTGAAAATATTTTTGCACAACAAAAATCACAGCTATGGAAGTCCTGCAACAACTATCCAAAGACCCTAAGGCTTGCTAGTCTATCTCAACAATTATTTATAATAAGAAATCAGTGGGATAAAACTAAGACAAACTCCCCAAAAATAGTATCAATAATCACACAAGCAAATGAGAGTTTTAGCACAATCTAGCAATCATAAGCACACTATATACGCTCTCACAATCTCATAATGTATCAAGGGAATGAAAATTTAAGAGTATTTGGACAAAAAGAGTATTTGCAAAAGAGAGGATTTTTGGCTATTGAATTTTCTAATTAATTGCTAATCCTCACAAATGGGCTTATATTTATAGGCAAGGTAAAAATTATAATCGTTTGGGACTTGTTGGGAATTCTTAGAAAAGCTCCAAAATGTTTAAACACCATTAACCCATATTAACCTGTATTTACCTCAGTTAAAATATTTTTAACCTGGCGAGGTTCGGGTGGCTGAGTTGTGGTTCGGTCGCCCGAGCAGACACAATTATAAAAGCCCTTTAAATCAGTTTGGCAGCCCGAGTCCCAGTTCGGTGGCCCGTACAAAAGTTAGAAACATTTCTTCGGATTTTCGGGTGCCCAATCATAGGTTCGGTAGCCCGAACTCAGATATTCGGTCACCCGGGCTTTAATTTGAACTAACTTTCTCGGTAGCCTGAGTTGGTGAGAGGTCCTTTTCAGGTGGTTCGGGCCCCCATGGAAGGTATGCACAAAATGGTTCAGTCGCCCAAGAGCCTAAGTCAACTGTTGACTTCTCAACAGTTGAGGCGCCCGAGAAGTTTTGAACTCTTGGGGCTCGGTCGTCCGAGCCCCCTCAAATTCCCTAGTAATATTCAATTAAGTGCATTTTTAACACTCCTGAATTTTGTATGATATATGTGCATGAATGTTGGGACCTAGAGTCTTACTAAGGTCTTACTAAACTTACCTTATATCCTATATGCATGATATGCAGGTAATTATTACAGACCATATCCCTAGTTACTATTACAGACCCATATTACATTAATTGAATTTACAATATGAATTAAAATCTTTAGCGTCTTCATGTCTTGCTTCAAATTTCATTCCTTGAGATGCTCATCTAAGCCTGCACATACACTTGAAAACCATCAAATACCTAAGTATTTGTCATTATCAAAATCAGGTGTGACCTATGAGGTCAACATTCTCCCTCTTTTCGATGATGACAAATACATGATGCAAAAACTGGTATAGCCTTAGAAGGCTCCCCCTAACAATGTGCATTATGTAAAAGTATTTTCCTTAAGTGCTTGCAACCCAATTTTTGCCTCTTATTCATCTCCCCCCTTTGGCAACAATAAAAAGGGTTATGAAAGTAGGAGCATATCATCATTTTTGGATTTGATGAAGAGTATAGTGTCAATCTTGCCACGGGTAAATCCATTTTCTAGCAGAAAACCACTAAACCTCTCATACCAAGCTCTAGGAGCTTGTTTCAGTCCACACAAGGCCTTAGACAACTGGTAAACATGATCTAGATATTTATGATTTTCAAAATCGGGTCATTGTTTTACATATACTTTCTCATTAATATAGCCATTTAGAAAAACGCTTTTAACGTCCATTTGAAACAATTTGAAAATTTTAAAAGCGGCATAAGCAAGTAGCACACAAATGGCTTCTAACCTAGCCACATGAGCATATGTTTCATCAAAGTCTATCCCCTCTTCCTAATTATAACCTTAGGCAACTAGTCTAGCCTTATTCCTAGTTACTACTCCATTCTCATCTTTCTTATTTCTATATACCCATTTAGTTCGAATAATTGTATGATCATTAGGCCTAAGAACTAGGGTCCATACTCTGCTTCTTTCAAATTGATTAAGTTCTTCTTGCATGGACTTCACCCAAGACTCATCCTCTATGGATTCTTTAATATTTTTAGGTTCTTCTTGGGATAAGAAAGCAGAATGACTTACTAGGTTCTTCAAGAAAGATCATGTGGCTACACCATGGGATGGTTCACCTATGATTTGATCTACATGATGGTTCCTAATGAATTTCCAATATCTAGGCACCTCCTGAACTTCATTTTCATTGTCATTATCTTTAGATGATTTATCATTTACTTTTGAATTTTCAGTTGCATTGTTTTCAATAGATAACTTGTCTAAGAATTTTCTAATTTCAATATCATCTTCATCATATTTCTTAGAAAATGGATTAGATTCATCAAACATGACATGGATAGATTCAATGACAGTCAATGTTCTTTTATTGAAAACTCTATATGCTTTACTATTGAGAGCATAGCCTAGGAAAATGCCTTCATCAGATTTAGAATAAAATTTCCCTAGATGTTTATTATCCCTAAGCACAAAGCATTTACAACCAAAAACATGAAAATAGGAAATATTAGGTTTATGGTTGTTCCAAAATTCATAAGGGGTTTTATTAAATGACGGTCTAATCAATACCCTATTCATGACATAACAAGCAGTATTTATGGTCTCAGCCCAAAAAATATTTAGGTAAGTTATGTTCATTCAACATAGTTCTACCCATTTCTTATAATGACCTATTCTTTCTTTCTACCATGCCATTATGTTGAGGGGTCCTAGGTGCAAAAAAGTTATGTGATATGCCCTCTAGGTCACAATAATTTTCTATACCTTCATTTTTAAATTCAGTGCCTCTATCACTTCTTATATGAGTTATCTTATAGCCTTTTTCATTTTGAATTCTCTTGCAAAGTTTAGTAAATTGTTCACATGATTCATTTTTATGTGAGAGAAATAACACCCATGTGAACCTAGAAAATTCATCAACAATGTCAAAAGCACATGATTTACGATCAAGACTTTGCACAGAATTAGGACCAAACAAATCCAAGTGAAGCATTTCAAGTGGTCTAGTGGTGGATATAAATTTTTTTTTCTTAAAATTTGATTTTGTTTGCTTACCCATTTGACATGCATCACAAATTTTATCTTTTACAAATGATGTTTCAGGCAAGCTTTTTACTAAACCTTTTGCTTACTAGTTTTAACAATAAGTCCATGCTAACGTGTCCTAAGCGCCTATGCCACAACCAACTAGCTTCATTTATTGCAGAAAAACAAGTTACTTGTTGTGAAGATAAGTTATCAAAAGTGGTAGTGTATACATTTTCATGGTGATCTGCAGTAAAAAGAACTTTATGATTTGATTTACTTTCAACTATGCATTTATTATTTTCAAATGAAACCTTATAGCCTTTATCACACAATTGACTTATACTCAATAAGTCATGCTTCAACCCATTAACTAATAGAACATTATCAATAACTAGGGAAGAATCCTTACCGACCTTACCTACATAGATGATGCGTCCCTTTGCATTGTCGCTGAACGTCACATACCTCCATCTTTGGGAATTTTTGACGCAAATTTTGCCTTGTTGTCGATCATGTGCCGTGAGCACCCTCTATCTAGGTACCACCTATCCTTGGAGGAGGACGATCTCAAACATACTTGCAGAATAGACTAAGTAACTGATGCTGGTCCCCAAGTTTTTTTGGGTCCACGGGGGTTAGTAACTGGATCACCCTTAACTACCCACACTTTTCTAATTTTTACATGCTTATTTCTAAGTGAACAATCAAATTGAATATGATCAATCTGTTTGCATTTAAAATATTTCATTCTACACTTAGGATTTTTAGGTGGGACTTAAGATTTTGATTCACGTGTGAAATGTCTCAAGTAAAGATTAGGTCGTCTAACATTTTCAATGCCATTAAAACCTAGACCCTCTTTACTTAGAGAGTTTCTTTAGGCACCAATTAGTTTTTCAAAATTGCGTTTGCCCTTGGTGAATTCAAAAACAATTTTGGAACTATCCTCAAATTTCCTCTCGAGCTCAACAATAGTCACATCTTTTTCTTTCAAAATCGAAGCATGAGAGGTTTTTGCAATTCCAAACAATTTTAACCAATTTTCACATTTCTTTTTCAAATCATCATTTTCTTTGGTCATTTTATTTAACAGTTTAGATACACAAATATATTCAAATTGTAATTTTCCAAATGTAGGCATACAATCAAAATCACAATCATTAGACGAAAAATATGAAAATAAAGAGGAAGAGGACGATACCTCATCACCATGTGCCATCAGGCACAGATTAACAACCTCTGAGTCGCTGCAGTCTGAGTCTGAGTCATTACTACTTAGTTTATCCCATGAAGTGCCTGCTTTCATGGCTTTCTTATTTTTCTTACATCTTTTTTCAGTAGTGGGCAGTCCTACTTGATGTGCCCAACTTTGTTGCAATTGTAAAACGTAGGAACATTTGATTTTTATTTTCTTTTACTAAACTCTCCCTTCTCAGATGTAGACTACCTATATCTTTTGTATAGCTTTCTATTCTTCTTGAAGAATCTGCTGGATTTTCTAGTTAGCATGGCCATATCATCCTCAGAGTCAGGTTCGCTGCATTCACTAGATGTATTAGTGGAGGTTTTCAATGCAGTGACCTTTTTCGCCCTATTATGTTCATTAAGTCTCTCATTTATGACTAATTCATAGGTAATCAGGGAACCTATCAATTCATCTAGAGTTATGGCCTTAAGGTCTCTACCCTCAGAAATGGTCGTAGCCTTAACTACCCAAACAGGAGGCAAGCCTCTAAGGATCTTCCTAATCATCTCATATGTAGGATAGATCTTACCTAATGCATGTAGTGAGTTTATTATGTGTGAATCTAATGTACATGCTCTGAATGGACTCACCTACATTCATCCTAAAGGCCTCATATTCACTAGTTAGCATATCTATCCTACTATCTTTCATATCCCTAGTACCTTCATATGTGACTTCTAACTTATCTCAGATTTCTTTTGCAGTAGCACATGCCATTACTCTATTAAATTCATTCACATCAAGACCATAATATAAAATATTCATAGAAGTCGCATTCAAACTAACAGCTTTCATATCATCATCATTATATTCTTCCTCAGTTTTAAGAACTCTAGTTGTACCATCTGTTTTCATAGGAATATAGTTTCCCTTAGAGACAATCCTCCACACCTTCCAATATGTATTTTGAAGGTAGATGAGCATCCTCTATTTCCAGAAGGTGTAATTAACACTACTAAAAATCGGAGGTCGTGTGGAAGATGGTCCCTCAAGGAAAGGGGTCATGGAGCTATGAGCCATCTAAGATCTTTTGTAAAATAACTATTGAGTCTAAGCTATGTGTCTCTGATATCAATTGTTAGCTTTACCATGAACCCAAGAGGGGGTGAATTGGTATTTTAAAATTGATGCCCTAGATCAATATCCTAACAACAGTATTTTCACAACCCTAAAGTCAATCTAGTGAAAGTAAAATAAATCAATTGCAATATGTAGCAGAAATTAAATAGCACAATTTAATCAACCAAGCATGCACCAGAAAAGCAGTAAAAAGTAAGTGATAACCAGAAGTGTTATCGAGATTCAACAAATTGCCTACGTCCCCACCTTGGCTAACAAGCACAAGGATTACCACTATAATGCTCACTTAAATGGTGGAGCAGCACCTAAACAACCAGGTCAATTAGCACATTACTGACCTCAACCTTCACACACAATCCTTACCGGGCTAGATTACCACCTCCTCAGGCCACACCTGGAATACAATCAGTATTTTTGTCAATAAGATTGGTACAATGATTGTACTTTTATGTAAAACAGATATGTACCCAATACACGCAATCACATACATATCAACAATATGGATATAGTGTAAGCTCAGTGATGCAAATAATTGTGCAAACAACACTCAATAGGGTATGATCAATGGAATGCTCAAGAGTGTTCAACACAAGCAGTATCTTGGAATTTAAACAAAGCACATTTCAATAGAAAATCAAGATTCCAAAGATATCAATCAAATATTCAAACTAGCTCAAGAAAATTTTCTTCAATGATATAAGAAAACTACTAGTTTAAAAATAGATTTTGGTTTGTTGAAAATATTTTTGCATAACAAAAATCACAGCTATGGGAGTCTTGCAACAACTATGCAAAGACCCCAAGGCTTGCTAGTCTATCCCAATAATGATTTATAATATGAAATCAGTGGGATAAAACTAAGCCAAACTCCCCAAAAAGAGTATCAATAATCACACAAGCAAATGGGAGTTTTAGCACAATCTAGCAATCACAAGTACACTATATACGCTCTCACAATCTCATAATGTATCAAGTGAATGGAAATTTAAGAGTATTTGGACAAAAAGAGTATTTGCAAAAGAGGGGATTCTTGGCTAATGAATTTTCTAATTAATTGTTAATCCTTACATATGAGCTTATATTTATGGGCAAGGTAAAAATTATAACTGTTTAGGACTTGTTGGGAATTCCTAGAAAAGTTTCAAAATGTTTAAACACCATTAACCCATATTTACTTCAGTTAAAATATTTTTAACCTGGCGAGGTTCGGGTGGCTGAGTTGTGGTTCGGTCGCCTGAACAGACACAATTATAAAAGCTCTTTAAATCAGTTCAGCAGCCTGAGTCCTAGTTCGGTGGCTCAAAAAAAAATCAGAAACATTTCTTTGGATTTTTGGGTGCTCGGTCATAGGTTCGTTAGCTCGAACTTAGATATTTGGTCGCCCAAGCTTTAATTTGAACCAACTTTCTCAGTAGCCCAAGTTGGTGAGAGGTACTTTTCAGGTGGTTCGGGCGCCCGTGGAAGGTATGCACAAAATGGTTCAGTCACCCGAGAGCCTAAGTCAATTGTTGACTTCTCAACAGTTCAGGCACCCAAGGAGTTTTGAACTCCTGGGGTTCGGTCGCCTGAGCTCCCTCAAATTCCCTAGTTATATTCAATTAAGTGCATTTTTAACACTCCTGAATTTTGTATGATATACGTGCATGAGTGTTAGGACCTAGAGTTATAGTAGGGTCTTATTGAGCTTACCATATATCTTATATGCATGATACACAGGTAATTATTACAAACCATATCCTTAGTTACTATTACATACCTATAATACATCAATTGAATTTACAATATGAATTAAAATCTTCAGGGTCTTCATGTCTTGCTTCAAGTGTCATTCCTTGAGATGCTCATCTAAGCCTGCACATACACTTGAAACCCATCAAATACCTAAGTATTTGTCATTATCAAAACCGGGTGTGACATATAAGGTCAATAGTGTGTACAAAGCCGGACTTGACACATGTTGTCACCATGGTGAGTATGTTCTTTTCGAATTCAGGTTGACGACATTGGGATGCAGTCAAGTGGATTCTTAGGTACTTGAGGGGTACAACCAGACATAACATCATGTTTAGTAGACAACAAAGTGATCCATTAGTGGTAGGGTATGTGGATGCTAACTACGTAAGGGACTTGGATGACAGAAGGTCTACCACATGGTAGGTATTAACCCTTGTGGGAGGACCCATTTGTTGGAGGTCTATGGTGGAGTCGTTCGTTGCCTTGTCTACTACTGAGTTGGAGTACATGGTAGTGGTTGAGGCTGCCAAAGAAGCATTGTGGCTCACAGGATTAGTCAGGGAGTTAGGTGTCCAAAAAGGTAGAGTTCAGCCGTAGTGTGATAGTCAGAGTACCATTTACTTAGCGAAGAATCAAGTGCATCATGTGAGGACAAAGAACATTGATGTGCGATTTCACAAGATCAGGGAACTAATTGCTCCAGGTGAACTTCTACTTAAGAAGGTTCACATGTCTGACAAGGCAGCTAATATGTTGACGAAGCCGCTCACAACGGACAAGTTCAAGCATTGCTTGGACTTGATTATCGTCTCCAGGTGCTAGAAAGGAGACAGTCCCAATCTACTATCTCAGATGGAGTAGCAGTTATGCTTTCGGATTTCTCCTAAGTGGTGAATGTTCTCCAATGTGGAGATTGTTGGAGATGTGGCTCATATTTGAATGGAACGTATGCACCGGGAAAGCATCGTGAAGCGAAGAATAAGGAAGTTGGTTATAGTAACCATCAATGGTTTCCCTATAATAGTCGACGATTTTAGTTCAGTCTGCAGGTTTTAACTCTCGGCTTTAAACCATCAACGGTTTGGCTGAAACCGTCAACAGTTTTGTTCTGCGGATGTTACGATTTTTGAATTTGGTGATCAGTAGATTAGGGAGATTGGAAGATTTTCTTCTAGGGCTTGTTACATGAGTGATTTAGATAGGTTCTAGGACTTCTATATGCATTAGGGTTCGTATATAATAATATTTTGTAACCCTACATGTAAGCTTGACATTGTGATAGTGAAAACTCAGTCACTGCTCTTGTGGACGTAGGTATATTGCCAAACCACGTAAATCTTGTATCTTTCATTATTGCTTTTGTTCATTCTCTTTGTGAGTGATTGCTTGTTTCATATTGTTCATCATTGAGTGCTTGCACTGCTTATTCCGAATTCAATTGTGAGATTTTCGCTGCGTAATTGCACAACAAATTGGTATTAGAGCACCAATTTTGCACAACACAATAAGCACTAGCATGTCTCCATTTATTTATTCATTCGGGAATTACTATTTCATGAGATCTTAAATACTTTCATTGGGAATTAAAAAAAGTAAACAAAAATCATAACCATAGAGCTCTAATAAAGCAATACTATAAACTTCAGCTGTAGCTTCTATGGCTTTCTATGCCATTTGAACATGTAGAGGAACAAGCGAAGTGCATATTAAATGTGAAATATTTTTGAAAAATTCAAACCCATTATTTTTGAAAAATTAATGCAAGGGGACATCAAATGTAAAATATTTTGATGAAACAAGGGAAGAGCTGGAAATCCTAACTTTGCATATTGAAGAGACAATAAAAAACCATTTTGAAATCTCATTTAAAGCTTTGTAACAATATCAAACTGCAATAGAAAAATGTGTCTTAAACTCTTACCATTCTCTTGGACAACCTCACTAATATATAATATATACATATATATATATATATATATATATATATATATATTCACCAACAAAATCATTACAAGATTTTTTAATAAATATTAATATTTTCTATATAAGAACTTAATGCATATATATTCACCAACAAAATCATTACAAAATTTTTTTAAAGTATATTAATATTTTCTATATAATAACTTAATGTATATATATATATTCACCAACAAAATCATTACAAGATTTTTTAATGAATATTAATATTTTCTAAATAGTAACTCAATGTGATTAGCGTTAATTTTTGCATCAAGTGAATTTAAATTCCAACAAACTATATTACTGGAAAATTAAAGAGTTTTGATCAAAACAAGACTATAACGTTATGTTTTCATTTGCCGGATGCCTATTTGTAGAAATAGATTAGTTACATATATATATATATATATATATATATGTGTGTGTGTGTGTGTGTGTGTGTGTGTGTGTGTATTGTAAATGAAACTTTATATGAATTTAGAAATAATTATTCTCAAATTTCAAGTATTGATGAGAGGCAATTAACCAAATGGAAGTATGAGTTTTTGTAAATTTCACAAGTTTTTTATCTTGACTTCTATTTGAATTTTTTCCAGCTTGTGTTGTTTAAGAACACATATAACATATGAACTCCTTTACGACAATGTCTATTAAAACAGCAAGGCAAGGCAAAGGTTGCTGCAATTTTGTTCCAAAATGTACATACTTCAACTGAATTTTTCTATTTAGAAAGCATATCGTGAAATATCCAAATAAAATAACCTTCAAAACCCACATGAAACTTCTCCTAGCATTCACTATTTATATGGAAAAAATATATTATCTATTTTTCCCATTATACATTATTATTAATGTTTTGGTGCAATGAGACACATTATTTGCATGAGAGTAGTGGTATAGTCATGGAATCACCTAATTACACAAGTCAAAATGACACAAGGAAATAATTAGAGTGTGATAATTGATATGCATAGATGTGTAATTTTGTGGTGGATTGTTCAAGTGAATAATAGACATATAGTCATAGTATTGACATTGATTAATGTATTTATTGACTAATTTGAACTAATTGAATAGTCAAATTAGGCTATTACTAGTATGATCACAAACTGTAAGGGTAACTAGTACCAATAGGGTCGAAGTATGAGAATTGAGAAACATATGTTGATTAATGAACTTCTTATCAAAAAGGTTAGTTAGCTAATGGAAAAAATAAATATCGAGAGGGACATGTCTTAAATCCTTAACATAAACTGCTAAAGATGACAATTCAACCTATGTCATTGAAGATTTCACGAATTAGGTTCAATGGGTAATAATAAGTCATTGAATAATTTGATAAACACTTTATTTATTTTAATTATTTCTATGGTGTTAGAATGGTACAATCGCAACAATTATAAGGTTGAGTTTATTTCTTAATAAATTCACGTTTTTTGTTAGGTGGTGCGTTTAGTTACAATTACATATTTGATGGATTTACTTATATGAATATGAGAGTGAAGTAAATTCCTATAAAAGTTTACTAGGCTAAAGTTTTCTAGAGCACTTATAAAAATTCAGATATGGTGCATATAACTTATTCATATCAATCCATAGGAGTTTTGTATGTACAGATGTTATGTGAGTGATATGTTTGTAATATTATGTTAAAAGAATTTGGTATGAATAAGTCATGCATCATACTTGAATTTTTATGAGCGTTTTAGAAAATTTTAGCCGAGTAAACTTTCATAGGAATGGACTCCACTTTTACATTCACATAAGTAAATCCATCAACTATATAATTGTAACTGGACACACCACCTAACAAATGGCATGAATTTATTAAGGGATAAATTTAACCTATAAACAAAATTTGGTTTACGAATTTAATATTCACTAAATTCTTGTAACTCATAACATATTATCTTTAAGTGCAATTCAAACTCAAAGATATTGTCACCTAATTCATTATATCTGGTGGTTGCCTAATACTGATTTTTAACTTTTTTTAGTTTTTATTTTTATTTTTATTTGAACCATGTGAGTGATTGTTGGTATTAATGATGGATTTTTTTAAATTAAAAAAAATTATTTAATAAATATTATATAACAACCATTATTTTTATTTTTATTTTTATTTTTATTTAAGTATATGTTAAATTTAATATTTTAGTTCTAACTTTTTTAGAATATTAACTATTATTTTAACAATTTTATATTTAATATGATGGAAGTTACTCATCAACATACATTTTTTCTTCTTCAAAACCATTTTATTTTCTAATCTTTCTTATAATTTATATTTTGTTGGACAATTAAAATGACACTACATCTCCTATAACTAGGATGTTTGTGAGTGTCCATAGAATCGAGCTCGCTTAATAATCTTGTAGGTTGTGTGCACAAAAACTGTATATGCTGAGATATTTTCTTGTTAGGAAAAAAAATTAATTTTAAGGATAATGATTTTTTCATATCTCAACTTCTGATAACTTACTAGTAATTTTATTAATATTTATTTTTTCTTTCCATTATTTTTCATGTACCATAAACTAAATTTTTTTCTCAATTAAAGCCCCACAGGCCTACTATGATGGTCTTGATTTTTATCATAATTTTGAGTAAGTTGGAGTAAAGTGCTGTGTGCTAATCTCTTCGACTATGAAACCATTGCATTTTCAAGTGTGAATATAAATTTTTTATTTTAATTTAGGTAAATTGAGATAAAATATATTATAAATTTAAATTTAAATTAAAAAATTTTAAGCTCATAAAATGGGAGTAATGATCTACAGCTGTAAGCCACGTCCGCGAGACAGCAAATTCAATTGTTAAGCTCATGTTGGCCACTTTCCATTGCCTTCATCTGTAGCACTTCCAAGCTCATGGCTGCCCAGGCCGCTGACATTCCCCTTCGGCCCCCATTCTCTCGCAGCGTTGCCGTCATTGGCGCCGGCGCCGGCGGCCTCATCGCCGCCCACGAGCTCCGCCGAGAAGGCCACAAAGTCGTAGTCTTTGAGCGGGCGGGCCAGGTTGGGGGCACCTGGGTCTACGACCCGCTCACGGAATCGGACCCTCTGGGGCTCGACCCGTCGCGGGAAATCGTGCAAAGCAGTCTCTACGCCTCTCTCCGCACCAACCTCCCTAGAGAATCCATGGGTTTTCGCGATTACCCATTTGTGGTCGTGGATTCGAAGGAGAGGGACCCGAGAAGGTTCCCAGGTCACCGCGAGGTACTGTTTTTTCTTAGGGATTTCGCCAGAGATTTTGGGCTATGCGAGCTGGTGAGGTTCGAGACGCAGGTTTTCTATGTAGGATTGGCGGAGGACGGGAGGTGGACGGTGAAGTCTCGCGGGAGCAGAGGCGGGGATGATGATGAGATTTTTGATGCTGTAGTTGTTTGCAATGGACATCACACGGAGCCTCGAATTGCGGAAATTCCCGGTAATTATTGAGAATTATTTTGAACTCCATCTCCATTATTATGAATTTTGTTTGGGCCTTGTTTGAATTTTTTTTTAAAAAAATATCTAAAAAAAAAAAAGACTAAAGTATGAAGAATTTCATTTAACAGAAATAAAACATAGAATAAATGGATGGATGAAAATTTGATTTTACGAATTATTAATATTTATTTTAAAATTTTTTATATATTAAAGTAATTTTTTTTAGTTTTAGTAGTATTTATAAAATAAACAATACGTAAAAAAATTTATTATTTGAAATAATATTTTTTTCTGATATAATTAAAAACTAAGGAAAGTTAAACATTAATGACCAGAAAATCAAAATTTTTATTCATTAATACTTGTTACATTTTTTAATTTTTTTCTTAATAATCAAACTTAAAATATTGGAACTTATAAGGAAAAAAGGAAAAAAGAAATTTATTAAGGTATCCACCATTTTTTATTATATTGTTTGTCTTTATCAAATGCCAAAAAATAAAAAATAGATTTTATTATCATTTTCTTTTTTTTTTTCTAACTTGTTTCTAGTCTAAACTTATGAAACTGTTGTTGAGAATTCTACTTGTGAGTTTGTCTCACATTGAAAAATTTGAGTGGATGATGGGGCTTATATAGGCTCAAGACCCAAGAGGTTTAAGATTTTGGGTCAAATTGGTGTTCACTCATGTGTATCAAGCTCACCCATTGGTTCCTTTAGTTCTAACAAGTGGTATCAGAGTCGACGGATCGTAACTCTGGGTGAGCGATATCATAAAAGTCGAGATGTAAAACTAATTTTCCTGACGTACTAACAATTGGAGGACCAAGTGTATGATCGAAGCCAATAAGGATCATCTAGGCCTGGGATGGATCTGAATAGGGTCATGACATGGGAGGTAAGATTGGTTTGGACGCACGTGGAATGCAATCCGAGGCACGTGAGGCGCCAGTGGTAAGGCCCACTTGAGCCACTATTGGACAATTGGATTTACTCCTATAAGGGAGACGGTTTCCGTTCAAAAGAGAACAATTTGAAATTTACAATTGGAAAAATTGAGTGGATGATGAGTGCTTATATATATGGTTTGCCCCAAAACCTAATAGGTTTAAGCTTTTGGGCTCCTCCGGTCCTAACAAGTGGTATCAGAGGCGACGGTTCGTAGCTCTGGGTGAGCGACATTGTAAAAAGTTAAGACGTGAAACTAATTCTCCTGATGTGCTAACATTGAAGGACCTAGTATGTGGCCGAGGACAATAAGGATCATCTAAATTGGGAATTGATCCGAATAAGGTCAAGATGTTAGAGGTAAAATTGGTTCAGAGGCACGTGAAATGTAATCCGACGCACGTAAGGTGCCAGTGGGAAGGCCCACTTGAGTAATTGTTGGAGAATTGAGCTTACTCCTTTTTGGGTCAAGTTGGTGTTCACCCATGTGTATCAAGCTCACCCATGGACTCCTCCGGTCCTAACAACTGTTTCATTGTGAACTCAAGTCAGAATTATTTAAATTTTATATGAATTTTCTCCACAAAAAATTGTTATAATTACAAACTTGCAAATTCATTGATGGTTTTTATTTAAGTTGTCATTGAATGATGTTGAATATTCTAAGATGCTAATGCAGTCATTATACAAAAGATTTTTGGAAAGAAACTAGTCGACATTGATGGTGATACTATATTCAATGTTATGTGTTTATAGTATCTATATTCAATTTTTATACTATATTCAGTCTTGACAGTTGCATATGTCCTTCCAGGCATTGACAAGTGGCCAGGGAAGCAAATACATAGCCACAATTATCGCACTCCTGAGCTTTTTCAAGATAAAGTACGTTTCAGATTTCAATAACTTTTCAGATTTCAATATTTTTTGGTTGAAGGTATTAGGTTTCTATGGCAATATTATAAATCAGTATTTTTTTTTTTTTAATTGTTTATGATATAAAGAAACCTTTTTTAAATATATATATATATATATATATATATATATATATATATTACTGGGTTTGAGTCTTTTTTGAATACTTGGATGGGTATGTTTAGGTTCTTTTTTTTTTCTTTTTTTTTTTCCTATGTTAGGTTGGATTTAAGTGTCTTTTTTAGTTCTTTTGAAAGAGAAATTTGAAAAAAAATATAATTTTCCCCTCAGAAGTGAAAAAAAAAAAAAAACCCTTTAAAACCTTTAAGGGTAAAATCAAATGTTGTTTGTGGATGTTTGCTGCAAGCATACATGCCTTAATTGGTGGTTGCAATAGGTATTTGCTTGATGCATATGTAAAATATAGATGTTCCATGGGGAAGCAAACTCATGTTTGGATTTAAGAAGTAAATGCTTCAAAAATATAAATGAAACGTCCAATGCACAAAGTCCCACAAGATATCATGGTTTGGACAAGGCATAATGCATGCAGTCTTACCTTCACATTTGGAGAGAATTTCTTTAATTATATACACATAAATTGAACATGTGATCTTCAACTTCAAGCATTGCACCAAGGTTCACCAAAATCACAATACAATCTTTTCTATTTATTTTTTGTCACTCTTGGGTTTGACGTCGGAATTTTTGCAAAGTGATCTCATCTGAAAAGGAAAGGAAAATGAGTTCAAAGGCAATTTATGGAATTTGATGAATTGCATTATCCTAAAGGATACTATTTAGGAAATTTGTTCAATTTTTAATGTGGAGGTTTGGGTTTGGGTGGTCGATTGGCTTATGCTTTTAAAAGTTAACCATGGGGAGAAAAGCTTTGGCTGGGTGACCATGAGAGGTATTGTGTCCATGTATGATGTACACGTGTAGCCTGTTAGTATTAGCGTTATGATCTCACTACTTTAGAAGTGTAGCATCTTTCCTTCCATTAGCTAATTGGGAAAAAGGTAGTGCTAAACTTTGATCTTCAGATTTGGAGTGGTCAACTCTTGACCTTTTTTACCAAAAAGTTTTCAGATTGGTACATATTATCTTGGAGACACCTTTGGCTTTGCTATGTAGCTACAAATTATGTATTGAACATGAGGCAACAGTGCTGCAGGAAACAAATGTTGTATGAGTGCTAGTTCCCTTTGGTGTGCTCATTATTCCCAGTTCCATGCCCTTCCAAGATTATTAGAAATCCCTCTTTTCTGAAGGATCACTTCTTTTTTCTGGATGACTCTAGCATCCTTTATAAGATGCCCTGTTTCACTTTTAGAAGTTGGATGATATCAATTGATTTGTGATGTCCGAACTTGAAACTATGGATCATTTGTTGATCAATTGGCCTTTTGCAAGCTTCTTATGTTCTCTCCATCTAAGATTTTGTTTACCACTGAGTTTTGTCTATCATCTATAGAATTTAGATGTTCCTAGCTTTGTGACAAGTTGACTCTGTAAGCCATGGAACCCAAGGGCCCAACTTTCTTGAAAACCACACTTTCTGCTAGCTACACTCTCCTGAAGGAGGGGACAGAACAAAATCTCTAATGGAGTGGGAACATTGTTATTAATTATGAGGTGTAACTTAATAGTCTTTATTTTATCATGTTGCTTTTGATTAATCTTTCTACAATTTGAGGGTCCAAACTTCAGAATTTGGAACTTTAACCTTTGCGTCTCCATGACATAAAGCTTTCTGGTTTATGTATGCTTTGCATTTTATATTTTTTTGTAGATTGTGTACTCGTAATTTTTCAATGGAGGACTATAATTCATAAGAGAGTGTAGTTTAGAGCAATATTAAAATTATACATATAGCCAATTTTATTTGTGAGTGGAAAATTTTTTCTAATGTTAGGCAAAAACATCCTAAAAGAGGGTGGCTTATCCTTTATTTCTTTTGGCCCAGTTTTTTGAATCATTGAAATGCCCCAAAAGTTTTTGTACTAAAAAATGAGGCCAGAATAGTAAAAGGCCAAGGACTTCTTTGTGCATGGAAACCTGTTATATCTCTATAAAACTCCATGCTTATGCTATCTCCCCAACTCAAGTAGAAGAAGGTAGTAGGGCAATCATCTAGGTCTATTGTTATTTTTATTTTATTTTATAAAGAAAAGAAGAAGAAGTCATCTAGGTCTATTGTCGCCTGGAAACATAGCTGATGAGATGTCCTGAGTATAAAATTATTCTTGAAGTTTTTCTAAGTTAGATAAAATGATTTTTTGTTGTTTTGGTTCTAGAACTTCTAAGAACTGAAAAATCAAGTTGTAAATTCTTCAGTAACACAGTATTTTAGTGTGTTCCTTGTTATAATTTGTCAACAGCAGTTGACCTGATTGATATTCAGAATGTCAAGAAGTCAAAAGCATTGTAACTTTTGCAAGCAGTAGGAGAATTCTTATTTCATCAAACCTGCAGCAAGTTTTTACCAGGTTTTAGTTATGTTTCATTTCCTTAATATAGAAACATGTATACATGCACATGCCTATGTGCCTGTTATGCATGGTTTTGTTTTGTCAAGCTTGTAGCAGGTAATGACTATGGACAGAAAATGCATCAAATTGGGGGGGAAAAAAAATTAACAGCCTCATCATCTTTCATACACAACCAAGCCAATTGCATTGTCATGATGGGAGCAAAAGAAAGCTGGATGCATGAAGGAAATGAAGAGTGATAAAATAATTAAAAACGAAATATATATATTTTAAAGTGCATAAATAATATATTTTGCTATCGGGTTGTTAATTTACCTTGTGCATTTCTTACTATGGACAGGTCGTAATAATAGTAGGGAGTTCCGCGAGTGCAATTGATATTTCCTCAGACATTGCTGGAGTTGCTAAAGAAGTTCACATTGCAAAAAGATCTGATGATGTGTTTGGAATGCATTCTTGTCGTGGGAATGTATGGTCTCACTCTATGGTAAAAGCACCCAACCCTGGGGTGTGCTTAGAAATAAGAAGTCCAGCAAGGAAATTGTTTGATCCTGATGGTGGGAGGCTGTTGACCTGCTATGCTAATATCAGATAAAATAATGCAGATAGAAAGTACATGTGAAGATGGTACTGTGATATTCCAAGATGGGAGCATGGTCCTTGCTGATGTCATTTTGCACTGCACAGGGTATTTTCCTGTTAATATGTCTTTATCTTTGTTCAGGAACAAATTGTTTGGTATGAAAAAGTACAAACTTGGTGTTCTACTTTTCTTTCAGGTACAAGTACCATTTTCCTTTTCTCGAGACTAATGGCATCATCAATATGGATGACAATCGCGTGGGGCCACTATACAAGCATGTTTTCCCGCCTGCCTTGGCACCATGGCTTTCATTTGTTGGATTACCATGGAGGGTTTATCACTATCTACAAAATAACATTTCATGCCATTGTTTTGCTTAATTTTTCATAATCTCTAAAGCAATTTTTCTCAATTTATTATCTTATTTATTTTTGGTAATTGATTCCTTTGCACTTGGTGGTGCTAGGTTATCCCATTCCCAATGTTTGAACTCCAAAGTAAATGGATAGCTGGCATCTTGTCTAGTCGGATTGCACTTCCATCACAAGAGGAGATGATGAGAGATGTTGAATCCTTTTACTCAAGACTTGAAGCTTCTGGCACTCCTAAGCGATACACACATAACCTTTTAGGTTATCAGGTAAATATCATTTGGGCAAAAAGCCTACTCTATACTTTATATTTTTGTACCATATGCATTAGAAATGTTATGGGCCTTAGTGACAAAAATTAGTGCCTAGACTATGTAGACTCTCAAAGGTCCACATTTATGACTTTCTCCACTGAGATAAGTACATTTATGGAAAATGTGTAAAAGGGGATTGATAGGCACATCTTTCTTATAGTAAAAGAAACAAAATCATGTCTACAATTTAATTATGGATTAAAATCAATAAGTTTAATTTTATATTCATCCATTTACATGCCTTGTATGTTGAGCCCCCTATTAACTAATTTATTGTGTGTTCCTTGAACTACATTACTTAGAGACCTGTTTAGGGTTATCAACATTACCATAACCATCCTTAGGTTATCTTACACATTTTATTTAAAATGGAGTTGCAACTTTATTTTATTTTTTAAGAGGTAAAATAAAGGAAAATCTTTGTTTTTCAAAAATTTGGTTTGGGAGTACCATTGTGAATAAGGAAGGTAAACTTTTAAATCTCTTCAATTTGAGGTTTAAAAGACCTAACACTCTAAAGCACCCATTTTAAGAATGGTTGCAACACTTACCCTTTGTTTGTGTGTGCGTGTGTGTATGTGTTCTACTTGAAAAATAAAATTTTTGAGGAAAAGCAAGAAAATAGCCTTAATTTAGGCTTGTAGTATTAGGCAGTTGACCCCTTGTAGAGAGCGAGTAATCAACCTCTGCTACTTTTACTTTTTTCATTTGCTGCAGATTTCAAAATTCTCACCACTTTTCTTATTTAAAAAGACTTTCATGGAATTCATACAGAGACATAAGACTCATAGGAATCCCACTGCTTGGTGCCTTAACAAATCCTCAAACAAAACAAAGAGAAAAAAAATAAAAAAATGAAAGAAACAAAGGAAATGTTGAATGTTTTTTTTGGTTGTGGCCGAATCTACCAAGGTAGATTGCCTACATATCTTCCATTGTAGGAATCAAACCACTTGTAGTTCCAAAACATTTTCAAAAAACAAGTTTTAGAAAAATGCACTCAGGATTCGGCGGTCAACCGCTTGCAGAGGGGCGGTCAATCACCTAGTAGCCCAACAACTACTCTTTCAAAAGACAGGGGAGCGGTCGACCGCCTGTAGATAGAAAACAGATACGATTTAAATTTTCAACATTTCAACATGCTTTTTCTTATGGAATTGGAAACAAAGCATCCTAACACAACTAATATATAAATAACAACATGAAAAGATGTCAAAAACCTGACAAACATATAAAAAAAATTCATGGATCGTGTATACAAACATTCATGAAAATGAAAAAAAATTGAGAAGGAGAAGGGTTAGACACTAACCTTGATGATGAAATTCATTCTATAGATCAAGTAGAGGACCCCTCTCTCTCTCTCATATCACTCCCCAAATGTCTTAAGAAAAAAATGATAGGAAACAAATTTCCCCTTTTTCTTTCAAGTAAAGACCCAATGCAAAAACCCTTTATCACACTCTAAAAAACTCTCATTGCCCCCTCTTGATGATGAAATTCATTCTATAGATCAAGTAGAGGACCCCTCTCTCTCTCTCTCTCTCTCTCTCTCTCTCTCTCTCTCTCTCTCATCACTCCCCAAGAAAAAAATGATAGGAAACAAATTTCCCCTTTTTCTTTCATGTAAAGACCCAATGCAAAAACCCTTTATCACACTCTAAAAAACTCTCATTGCCCCCTCTTGAACTTGTTCATTTCTCTTTGCCAAAACATCATTTTATGAACTTGCAATGGAAAGGATGGAAAATCCCTTTTTAATTTGAAGTTTGAATATTCAAATTCAAAAATAACTACTATTAACTACCAATTATCAATTGTCAATATCGTTGCTTGACATGTTGACGTTAATGAGACACGTGGCATGCTTGAATTCCGTTGTCAATCATAAGAAAACAATTCAAATAACTATTATGCAAAACCAAATGAGTCGTTAAAGTTTTATTGCTCATTTGTCTTAACATTCTCATTTTGGATGCATTTACTATTTGAATATGTTGGTTTTGTCTCCTTATATCCTAATATGTAAAGTTCCATAGTCATTCAACAAAATTTTCCTTTTAATATAAGGAGTATTTGACAATCAAATATATTGTTGGTTGCACTCTTTCATTTTACCTAAATTACTTTAATCCCATATATTACATCTTTTTAGTTTTGCCTTATGCATCCGATAGAACAAAATCTACTACCAATAATTTTTTGGTCTATCAAGCACATTCTTTTTCATTACCCTTCATACAATTGCCAAGAATATTCTTCACATATTCTTCCTTCTTTTCCTATCCATAATTGTAGATTAGATTTCATTGTACCTAAAACTCTCATTAACTAATTAATTCTCCACGGTTAAGTTTCTTTTTGAGTGCAATGCTTACCCTCAAAACTCATGGCCCACAAAAGTACCTCTCCATTTGTTGCCTTATTAGATTTACTTCAAGTTTTCATGAAACACCTTTATTTCTGATCTTAAGTTTCTTCAAGTTGTGTTAAAAAAGACCATCTGTATGCCTTATTTTTTTGGCAGTTTGAGTACAATGATTGGTTGGCAGCAGAGTGTTGTTGTGCAATTGCTGAGGAATGGAGGAAACAAATGTTTTATGCTGTTAACAAGAATAGGTGTGAGCGACCAGTGACGTACCGAGATGAATGGGAGGATCAAGACTGGATATTGAAAGCTCACGAGGACTTTGCTAAGTTCTCTTCAGGTGGATATTGTAATGGATGCATCCCTTAGCAACCAATTTCAAGTGTACCAATATGGTATGTTTTGGTGAAAATAGCTTGTTGGATTAACTCCTAATAGCTTATAATTACTAAATTTATAAGTAGCCTAGGATTGAAATCATGTGATCTGTGACATTTATTTTGAAATTTGACCATCACCATCAAATCTTAACATTTTCTTCATTGCTCCTCCAATGGCTACTAGAATTATACTTATTGAGTCTTCTGCTCATTTCAAAACTTATTGTTCTTGATGTTGGGAATTAACATGAAATTCCAAAATCTCGTGAGAAACAAAAAATAGAGAAACAATTCATGCTAAAGAAAACAATCACACGCACAAGATAATATTTACGTGGTTCGACAATTATGCCTACGTTCACGGAGTTGTAGGAATTTCACTATTATCAGGAAGAAGATACAGAGATTGCGCCGTACAATGATTTTCTTTCTCACTCTCAAAAATGACGGCCTAACCTAATCACACAAAAAACCATCGTTTTATATGTTGTGCACAAGGTTCTAAATGGTTTACAAAATGGGTCCAAAAATTTTTCCCAGCTTAAGCCTTCGCTTCATAGACTAAGATTTAGGATAAAAGTCTCATTAAAAATCACGTAGCATTAATTCGGGTTGGGTCATCATCATCCAAATCAAACGAAATTAGGTTCCACAAAGTCCAACAAATCTTCCACTTGGAGACTAGTTCAATTACCAACATCAACTGCAATCCTCCAAAGGAACAATCCCTCATCCTTGCAACTTATCCTCCCGTCCTCAAGGTAGAAGACAAACTGAAGTTGTACACAACTTCAACTTCTCAATAGTGACACCCTTAGTCAACATGTCTGTTGAGTTCTTAGATCCACAAATCTTCTCAAGTATTACCAGCTTATCTTCAATAAAGTAAATGATGAAGTTGTATTTTGTTTGTATATGTTTCGACTTTGAATGAAAAACCTAATTTTTAGTAAGAAAAATTGCACTCTGACTATCACTGTGTAGAATGCCCATCTTCTGCTTCTTACCCAATTCGTCTAAGAGACCATGTAGTCAAATTATCTCATTTCCAGTATTAGTTATTGCAACATATTCAGCTTCTATAGTAGACAAAGTAACAATCTTTTGTAGATTTGAAGCCCAAGATATAGCTGTACCACCTAGAGTAAATACAAACCTTGTAGTACTCTTTCTATTATCATTATCACTAGCAAAATTAGTGTCTAGATAACCCTGTAGTTTCAAACATGCACTTGTGAAGCAAAAACATGTATCTGATGAACCCCTCAGATATATCAAAATCCACTTAATTGCCTCCTAATGTTGCTTTCCTGGCCTATTCATGAATCTACTCACAACTCCCAGTGCATGTGTAATGTCTAACCTTGTACACACCATGACACACATCAGGTTGCCAATAGCTGAGGCATAGGGTACTTTGCTCATATGGTCCCTTTCTTCTTCTATCTTCGGTGATTGTTCTTTGCTTAGTTTGAAATGACTACCCAAGGGTGTGCTCACTGGTTTGACTTCATTCATGTTGAGCCTGCTAAGAATTTTCTTCACATACTTTGATTGTGATAGCTTCAGTGTATCATTATCCATGTCAATAATGATTTTACTATCAAGGATTTGCTTTGTAGCTCCCAAATCTTTCATTGCAAACTATTTTGACAATTGCTTCTTCAAATTGTTAATCTCCTCAATGTTAAACCTTGCAATGAGCATGTCATTTACGTACAACAATAGAATGATGTAAGAATTGCCAAAGAACTTAACATAGCAACAGCGATCAACTTCACATCTCTTGAACCCAATTCTATGTATAAAGTTGTCAAATTTCTTGTATCACTATCTTGGAGCTTGTTTTAGGCTATACAAGCTTTTTTTCAGTTTACAGACTAGATTATTTTGTCCCTGGACAGTGAACCCTTCAGGCTGAATCATGTAAATGTCTTCCTCCAAGTCACCATGAAGGAATCCCGTCTTCATATCTAATTGCTCAAGATGTAGGTTTTCTGCAGTCATCATTCCCAGTATCAGTCTAATTATTGACATCTTCACAACTGGAGAAAATATTTCTGTAAAGTCAATGCCCACCTTGTGCTGGAATCCTTTTACAACTAATCTGGATTTGTAATGCTTGTCATCATGCTTATTCTTCATTCTGTATACCCACTTGTTGTGCAAAACCTTCTTCCCTACTGGCAATTCCGTCAGTTCCCATGTTTGATTCCCCAACAAGGAATCCATCTCATCCTTCATGGCTAACTTCCACTTGCTTGAATTTTCATCCTACAAAGTTTCATCATAACACTCTAACTCGCTACCACCAGTCAACAGGAGATATGTGGAGGTCTAATGGTCCTGCAAGATCTACAGACTGCAACTATAGGTGTACTCTGATCTACCTATGATTCTATATTCTCCTTATTCTCTTTACTCCTTTCCTGGACAAGTACTTTTAGTCAACTCATCTAAGTTAACAAACTCAGATTTCTTATGATCTATCTCTGTGACATCTGGCACTACAGTTGACTTGTTCTTGTACATAACATGTTCATTAAATATCACATTTCTACTTCTGATGATTTTCCTATTTTGTTCATCTCAAAATCGATAGCCAAATTTCTCATCACCATAGCCAATGAAAAAACATATTTAGACTTTGCATCAAGCTTGCTACGCGTATCAGAATCTATATGAACATAAGAAACACAACCAAAAACTTTTAAATGGGAAAAATTTACCTCTTTATTGCTCCAAACCTCTTCAGGAAGTCTGAACTGCATGGGAATTGAAGGTCCTTGATTTATCAAGTAAGCTGCAGTACTAACCGCATCAGCCCAAAAGATTTTTGGTAGTCCAGCATGCAACCTCATACTCCTAGCATGCTCATTGAGAGTTCTGTTCATGCGCTCAACCACACCATTTTGCTGTGGTGTCCCAGGATGGTCTTCTCCATTCTGATCCATGTGCAACACAATACTCACTGAACCCTCCCTCTATGTACTCTCCTCCATTGTCTAACCTTAAACATTTTACTTTCAAACTCATCTCTGTCTCAACTATAGCCTTCCACTTCTTAAAAGTTTTAAATACATCAGATTTATTTTTCATAAAATAAACTCATACATTTCTGGTTTAGTCATCAATGAAAGTACTGTAATACCTTGAACCTCCAAGGGATGTAATCGGAGAAGTCCCCCACAAATCAGTGTGCACTAACTCCAATTTTTCAGCCTTCGGGTTCCTGCTAGTTTTCAAGAAACTCACGATTTTCTGCTTTCCTAAGATACAGCTTTCACACAAGTCAAAATCAACGGATTTCAATTCTGGTAGTTTCCCTTTCGACAGCAACATCTTCATCCCTTTCTCATTCATGTGACCAAGTCTGCGGTGTCATAAGCTCAGATCAATACTTGCTTCAACAACTGCAATTGTGTCTCTTGGACTTGAGGTCATGTATAGAGTACTATACTTCTTTCCACGAGCCAATATTCTGACTTCCTTTGTAACCTTTCAGGTGCCACCAACAAATAGTATTGCATGCCCTTCTTCATCAAGTTGTCCGACAGAAACCAGATTCCTTCTTAGGTTAGGAATATGTCGCTCCTTCTCTAGTAACCAAACAGACCCATTGGGCAACAACATCTGGACGTTTCCTATACCTACGACATCCAAAGCTGTACCATAAGCCAAATACACCTTGCCAAAATCACCTGCTACATAGTTATGTATGATTTCATGGTGTGAAGTGGTATGAAACGAAGTTCCTTAGTCCAAAACCCAATCATCAAGTGGACTGTCTACTGCAAGAAGTAATGTATCCCATACCTCTTCTGTTATAGCATTAGCAGAGTCATCCTCATTCTTCTTTTTAAGACTTTTGCATTGCCTTATAAAGTGACCCATTTTCCCACAGTTCTTGCATTGTCCTTTTTGACCAGATCTAGATTTACTTCTATTCTGATTATAATTTCTGGATTTTGATCTGCCTCGATCTGAATTTCGGTCATTACCTCTTCCTCTTGTCTCAAGGTTTAGGGTAGAACCAGATCCTAAGGTTTCATTTGCATCTCTTTTGCGAATCTCATCAGCCAGAATTAAATCGCGTATATCATTGTACTTTAGTTTTTCTTTTCTTGTGGAGTTGCTTACTGCCATCCTCATTGCCTCCCAACTGTTTGGCAACGAAGCCAAAATGATCAGTGCACGAATCTCATCATCAAAATCAGTTTCTACAGATGACAATTGATTTGTGATAGTGTTAAACTCATTCAGATGGTGTGCTACTGACACATTCTCTGTCATCTTCAAATTTAACAGTTTATTCATCAGACGTACCTTGTTATTTGCTGATGATTTTTCGTACATACCAGACAAAGCCTTCATCAGATCTGCTGTGGTCTTTTCTTTCACAACGTTGTATGCAACTCCTAGTTCCTGTCTGTCAAGGAGAGTCCATTACTCATCCTTCATAGCAGCAGTTTTTTCTCCTAGAAGTGGTAGATGCAACTTCTTCCCATAAAGATAATCCTTGATCTGCATCCTCTAGAATCCAAAGTCTATGCCATTCAGACGCCTTTCCTGCTTCCTCTGCCATTGCTCCACTCGAACCTAACCTAGCTCTGATACCAATTGTTAGGACCGGAGGAGTCTATGGGTGAGATTGATACACATGGGTGAACACCAACTTGACCCAAAGGCTTAAGCTTTTGGGTCAAGTTTGTGTTCACTCATGTGTATCAAGCCTACCCATGGACTCCTTCGGTCCTAACAAGTGGTATCAAAGCGGACGGTTCATAACTTTGGGTAAGCGACATCATAAAAGTTGAGACGTGAAACTAATTCTACTGACGCGCTAACAGTTGGAGGACCAAGTGTGTGACTGAGGCCAATAAGGATCATTTAGGTCTGGGATGGATCCGAATAGGGTCAAGATGTGAGAGGTATGATTGGTTTGGAGGCACGTGGAATGTAATCTGAGGCATGTAAGACGGCAGTGGTAAGGCTCACTTGAGCAGCTATTAGGGAATTGAGCTTACTACCATAAGGGAGATGATTTTCGTTCAAAGGGGAGCAATTAGAACTCACTAGTGAGAAGGAGATTATTGAGAATTTCACTTGTGAGTTTGTCCCACATTGGAAAAATTGAGTGGATGATGGGTGCTTATATACATGGTTTGGCCCAAGACCCAATAGGCTTAAGCTTTTGGGTCAAGTTGGTGTTCACTCATGTGTATCAAGCTCATCCATGGGCTCCTCCAGTTCTAACACTTGAAAGTCTTATTAAGTAATTCATTCTCTCTGCATCCTAATATTCTTGCTGAGAGCACTTTAGTCTCCTCTGTTTTGAGAGCTACATCCATATCCTTATTTCTAATCTTTCTTGAAGTTGCGTTGAAAAGGCAATTTGTGTTCCATTTTACAATTGAGCGTAATGATTGGCTGCTATGAAGTTTGATTGTGCTACTTTTAAGGAATGGAGGAAGCAAACCGATATGAATTGGAGGACCAACACTTGATATTAAGAAAGCTCATAAGTACTTCACGAAGTATTCTTCAATAGATATTGTAATGGATGCATCTCTTAGTAACCAAGTTTATGTTTTTGGTGGAAAATAGCTTGGAGCATCAACACTTTGTATTAGAAAACCCACATGGACTTCACCAAGCATTATTGAAATAGGTATTGTAATGGACACATCTCTTTGCAACCAAGTTAATGTTTTGGTGGAAAATAGCTTGTTAGATCATTTCCTAAACATTTTTTTTTTGGGGGGGGTGGGGGGGTGGGGGGAGACCTGCCAAAGCTATCCATGTCTTTTCCCCCTCCATTTCATTGTTGTGTTTTTGTTCAAAGATGGATTCTGTTCAATAATATTGTAACTCAATAATGAGGATGAATCTTTGTTCAGTTTTTTTTTTCAATTTTAATATTATTCTAATAAAAATGATTTAATAATAGGTCAGACTAATCTATTGTTCCTAAATTGATGTGGCTCAAAACACGTTGGTCCATCCAGTGTTTATTAAACAAAAATGTTTGATGGACCTGCGTTTTTTAATCTGGGTGAAGACCTCAACGACTGACGCGGTTGGTTAAAAAACACTACACCAAGTAGCATTTTTTTTTTTTTTTTTTATCTAAATAATGTTGGAAGAATAAGTGTTTTTTGCTTGCTTCATGCACATATAGTACGTGGCCCATTAAGAATTAGAAGAGAGTAAAAATGAAGATCAATTTAGGGCAATAATACTTAGTATTTCAATCTGCTTCTCATGGTTACACACCAAACATATAAATAGGCTTTTTCTTAATACTAAATAATGAAAAATAATAGCGGATCCTTAAATAGGTAAACATAATATGGAAATAATAGCAAATCTCTAACAAGTGAAACATGATTGCAAATGCCTAGATGCTGAAAGTTACATAATACAATCCAATTATTCTAAATTATGCCTACATATATGGTAAACAAAAGACCTCAAAATGCCTTAATCTTGCTTATATGCTATCTCTTGACATTCCTTGTAACTTAATTTAATTGGATATTGAAGTCTATTCCACCGAAAAATCTTGCACAAAGGACTTACGGTTTGCCTCAAAATATTTCCATCTCTCTCTCTCTCTCTCTCTTACATGAATTTAAGCTACGAATAGATAAATGAGTATGCAAAAACAGGGACACTCAGGTTTGTTGAAAATTTAACTCTTATTTTACTTTCAATATTAGAGTGGTGAAAATACTAACTTTTTATCATTTCATAGTTGTGTAAACGGGTCAAAAAACAAAAATCAATGGAAGACACAAAATGGCTTGGAGGCATCATACATTTCTTGCTAAGTCTGGGATAACCTATGTGCAATATTTCTTTCATATTCACTACAACATGACCACTTTATTGTATGTTTTACATCATCCATTAGGAACTGCTTTGAAGCATATTGAGATGGGGGTTGTTGTCAGGAAGAATGACTCTTTTGTCTGTATTGTCCTTGTCATGTTTCTTTTTCAGAGCTGCATAAGTGAAAAATGCTAGTGACTGGACTGAAGCAATCTTTGTTTTAGTTTAAGTTTGTTGAGGATTACCGTCCTCTTTCTTGATTGTTAATGTGGGGTTCTTTTGGTTCTTTTCCTTCCAATGGAATACTTGATTTCTTTTTAGCAGATCTAATAGACTATTGCAGAACTGGTCATTGATACCATATTAGCAATGTAAGAGCTGATCCACAAATGTATTAAGTGTACGAAAGTGCATTATACCTCATTATAAAGTCCCAATTCCCTTCCACATTTTGATATTTCTACAACACAATGAGTGGGAGCCACCTCAATGACTTGAAATTTACATTATGAGGCTTTGGCACCTCTTGATGCAGGAAAAAGTGTAACAATAAATTATCTATACTGATAGATTGACATGTGATCTGCAACATCCTGTCATTTTCTGTTTTTGATGTGTTTTCATCTGATTTGTTAAGAGTTGTCAGACATATAGGAATGTAGGAAACCCTTCACGGTATAAGTAGGCAAGAACATAAGCTCATTGTACCTTAAAGTCGTTCAACCTTTCAACTGAGAGAAGAGAGATCATAAAAAGCCAGTTAGGATTTAGACTTCAGAAAATTTCCAAGATTTATTAGATTCTTTATCGTAGTCGTATTGCTAATATGATTTCCCTACTCTTAAGTCTAATGTACTACTTCAACACTCTTTATTTATGATTGATAGTTACATTCTAAATGAAGGACCGTGTTTAATTGGCAAAACTAAAAATGCAATTATAGTAAGTATGGAGTAGGAATATGTTCACTTTATATATGGATTTTCGTAATTTTAAGAACTAAGATTTTGTTACTTTGGGTGTTAGAGACTTGGTTTTGAATTTATTCTTCAATATTATGTGGACACTTTTTTCCAGTGTCAACACATAGGCTAGTGCTGAATTTTCTGCTAAGAATGAATTGTGATCAATTTGATAAGTGATGATTTTCATGTCTTTTGTTGCTATCCTTTTTTTCATTTATATGTTCATGTCACGCTCATGGTTTTAAATAGCGATAGCGGGTAGCGTAATGTAGCGGTAACGGGTGTAATGGGAAGCGAGAGTTGCAGATGTTACATAACAGGAAGTGGGTATAACGACTGTGAATTTTTTTGAAGCACGCACAACCTTGTGCATATTAGTGTACTTGCATGTTTTAAACTTTTTGTCCTTCTTAGAAAGAGTTTGTGTATTTTGGATCTTTTAGTTCAAGTAACTAAGTTATTTGGTAAGGGCAACAAATTTACATTTGTTTTAAACCACTATTGATAGAAAAATTACGTGTGTGTACATATTTATACTTCTTATTATTCTTATCTGTGATAAAATCTCATGTGTGCTAAATTAATTAATAAAACAAAATACATTATACGCTCCACTAATCTATTTGACACATAAGACATGATTAATACAAATATAAAATAGTTAGAAAAGAAAGAAGGTCGAAGTTGAAAAATATAGAACATAAATATCACATTACTAATATTATCAAAATAAAATATTTTCCTAATAAGTTAGTATTTTCAAACTGTAATGTAATGCATCGCTTGTGAGTATTTAAAGAAATAGTAAATTTTGTATCATTGTCATCCTCATTATAATCTTTTCCCCCTCTCGCTACATGGTATATTGAGAATGATTTATGAAAAGAGGGAAAAAGTGAGAAGAAAAAGTTAAAAAAAAAAAAATGGTGTAAGTGTCCTGTAGCGGTTACATAATGGTCTTTAAACAAACGGTTGCAATTTGTAACAGTCGCTGCATCTATGATTTTTCTTCTCACCGATTTTGCGGTGTGTAACGGTATCGGTAACCCAAAAATCGTTACATAATGACGCTACGTAACAGTCGCGGCCGTTATTTAAAACCATGGTCACGCCGCAAGTCTTTTGAGTAATTTTTTATTGAATGAAAACATTGTATATTTTACTAGAGGTTGAATTGTATAATCGAATAACATCCACATTATTTTTTTTTCCTTTCTCTGATTATGTGATTCCTTTTATAAAAATATTTGTGTAGTAATTTGAATTTAGAAAAATAAAAGAAAATAAATAAAAGGAAAGAGGGAAAATAAAAGAAAGGGAAAAAGGAATTTTAAAAGGGTATCAAGTAGGGACTCGTCAACGAATTTGTTCTCCTCGTCGATGAACATCCTTTTGGGTTTCGTCGATGAGTACATGTGTCTTGTCGACGAGGAATTACCAAGAGCAGGGAAAATTCAGGTTTTTAAACACTTTGTCAACGAACATGATCACCTCGTCGACGAATGTTCTTCTTGGCTTCGTCGACGAACCTTTTAAACTCGTCGATGAAGGCTCGAGTATAAAGTGACCCTGGATCATTTCTTCTATGAAATTCTCTATCCTCTCTCATTTCTCTCTCTAGGTTTCAGTTTCCCTACCTTCTTTCTTCAAATCCGGTTCAGATTTAGCCCAATTCGATCATCGGAAACTGCCACGAGGTTCCTAGGGAGTTTCTCTTCAAGTTAACCGGAGCAGAAACTTGATTTGGAGTTCATGAGCACCACTCCAAAACTAGGGTAATAAGGATATTTTTAATATTAAATCAAGTATTGGGAGTGTGTGGGCTTAGGAGATTTTAAATGATAAATATCCTGGGGTTAAACTAATTAAGTTAGGATTTTTAGAATATAGGGTTTCGTTTTTTGTTCGATTTAGCAAGAATCTCGAGGAGCAGATAAAGGGAATACATTATAACAGCTTTTTATTAATTTTGAACTGGTTAAATTCGAGTATAAAAATTTATATATGCTTAGGTATAATTTTTTGAACAGTTAGGTATTTGGAAAATGATGATTTTTGATTATATATCATATTTGGGGAAAAACTGTGTGGCATGAAAATAACTTTCTTAATTAAATGGTTGCAAGTACTGCTTGATTGCAATTATTGTTTGCTTGTGATTACTATTTGGGATGCAAACTCTGACTGGTTGTGATGCAATTTGGATGAATAAATACTATGAATGTTAGTTTTGCTATAATCCCAAGAGGGAGGTGAATTGATATTTTAAAAATTAATCCCCTAAGTCAATCAACCAGCTGCAGTATTACACAAACCTAAGGTCAATCTAGTGCGGATAAAATTAATTAATGTATATATTTAGCAGAAATTAAACTTCCCAAGTAAACTAATTAAGCATGCACAATAAAGTAATAAAAGAGAGATAACACCAGATACGTTATCGAGGTTCGGTAACAGTGCCTACGTCCCTACCCTGGCTCATAAGTATAAGGATTACACTAAGGCTCACTTAACGGCTAGAGCAGCACCTAATTACAACCACGTCAATTAGTACAGGATTGACCTCAACCTTTACAACCAATCCTTCTGAACTGGATTACCGTCCCCTCAGGCCACGCTTGGAATACAACATATTTACAATAAAATTTGCGTACAAACTACATGCTTCTCAATTAAGAAGATTTGCACCAATATAATCAACACACTATCAAATGATAAGATATGATAAGCTCAATGTAGTTTTGATGTCCACTCTAAAAAATAATGCATGTATAACAATCAGTGTATGAGAGTGTGAGTGTTAGGATCTTTGTATCAGGACAATAATATCAATCACAATATTCAACAACAAAGATCTTACACAACACAATCAGATATCTCAAAAAAAAATTTCTCAAAAATAAGCACAAGAGATATTTGAAAATGGTTTGCAAAGATTATTTTATAAACAAAACGTAATATGAGCTCTTGAGTATTGCAATGATTATGCAAAACTCACAAGCTCAAAGAAGTTTTCCAACGGAAGACTTATAAATAAAATCTCCTAGAGAAACTTAATGCTTACTCTCAAAATAAAATGAATCTCAATCAATACAAGTAGATGAGAGTGTAAGCTTAATGAGATGAACACAAGAGCACTCTTACTAAGTGATTTTAACAATAAGAATGAGTAAGAATGAATCTAGGAAGCTTGAATATGAGAAATGGAACTTTTGGATTTTAGATAAAATTGCTAATCACTTTTACTAATCTGGTGCTAATCCATGTAAATGAGGGGGTATATATAGGCACCCCTGAAATTATAATCATTTGGAATCTATCTGGTATTTTTGGAAAAAATTAAATAGAATTAATAAAGACTAACAACTTTTTATCCTCGGTAAAATTCGAGCAACCGAAGAGGGTCGGTCGATCATTTTTATGGTTCGGTCGACCGGGTTGCCAGTTCGGTCGACCAAGATGACTTTGAATTGGGAAGATGATCGACCAATCAAAGGCGATTCTGAACCCTCCGAGGTTCGGTCGACCAGACTAAGTTCGGTTGACCGATCTTCATATACTTTGGTCGACCAAGTCTTTTTGAACCTGGAGGTTTGATCGGTCAGGGCGTTGGCACTTCCCACGTGTTCGTTCGGTTGACCAGTGAGTTGGTATTCATTTTAGGACAGTCGATCGAGTGGTCAACAGTTAGACCTTGGGAAGGTTCGGTCAACCGAAGAATTCTGTGCATTGCAGTTCTGTTGACCGAACATGCCAACATTGTACATTTCGGTCCAATTCCTTTTATGAATTTGTCCCTAATCACATGATACTTAATTCTAAGATAATAAGAGACTTTTTCATGCAAAACTTTGTGTTCTATGGTTGATCTAAGGCTTTTGAGCTTATCTATTCTATCATGCATGCAATGCATTAAATTATTACAGACCATTGATCTTTAATTATTACAGACCCGAATAAACCTTAATTAAATTGCAACAAATAAATGAACTGGGTCTTTAGCTTCTTCAAGTCTATGCGCATCATATTGAAACCTTCAATTGATCCTGCACACAAAAATCATCAATCATTAAATATCAGAGTATTTGTCATAATCAAAATAGGGTATGACCTATCAGGTCAACATTCTCCCTTTTTTTATGATGACAAATACATCATT
Organism: Malania oleifera; assembly: GCF_029873635.1. NCBI lineage: Eukaryota > Viridiplantae > Streptophyta > Magnoliopsida > Santalales > Ximeniaceae > Malania > Malania oleifera. The sequence goes on from NC_080425.1 coordinate 60,867,686, forward strand.
GAAAAGTGGGTATAACCTTGAAAGACTCCACTTGACAATATGCATAATGAGAAGTTTAAGGATTTAAAGTTCACAAAGCATTTTTTAAAGTATTCACAAAGCATTTTTCAAAGTACCCAATTTTGCCCTCTTCTCCCCCTTTTGGCAACTGTTGGCTTTTTGAATTCGATCTCCGTTTTGATGGTGACAAACACAAGCGGTTCTTATGTGTGCTTTTTAGTTCGTTAACAAGTATATTTCAGGTCACACATAAGATCAAGAGGACATTGAAGCCATGACACGACTCGAAGCTCATATTTGGCGTATTTCATAGAGTTAAAGAGTAAAGAAGAAAGAAGAAAGAAGAAGACATTTGTGTTTTATTTGTATTGCATTTATTTTCATATCTATGGTCTGTAATAATGTATGCATCTGCATGATATGAATTATATGCTCATATGGCCGTAGTTTGACTATAGTGAACTGAATGACCTTAGGGGTCGATTGAGATTTTTAGGGTTATTTCTCAAAGGCCTTAAATCGACCTTAGGTCTTTGCATATTTCATAAAAATATGCCTTATAGGCTTAATATTAATCATCATATGAATAAAGTAAATTTTATATAAGAAAAAGGACAAAAAATGCTCAAATTGGCATGTTCGGTTGACCGAACTCAGTTATACTAAGCTCCTCGGTCAACTGAACTCCCACCAGGTCAATAGGTTGACCTCTCAGTTGATTAACCAAATATATATATGTAGACCTAGTCGATCGAACCTCCTTCGGTCAACAAGTTGACCTCCTGGTCGACCGACCAGATTTATACGAGCAACGCCCTGGTCGATCGAACCCACACGTGGGAATTGCCAATCGCCCGATCGACCGAACCTTGTAGCTCAAATTGACCCTGTCGACCGAATTGTGCAGGTTTGGAAATCATCTCAAGTCTGGTCGACCGAACTTATAGTTCAAAAATTCCCTGGTTGACTGAACTTGGCTTCATGGTTGATCGAACCACAAAAGTAGTCGACCAGAGCTCTCGGGTTGGAATTTTTTAAATGCATTAAAACGTCATTAAAATTTAATTAATCTTTTCCAAAATACCGAGCATGTCCCCAATGATCAAAATTTATAGAAAATCTATAAATACCCGCTCATAACTCCATATTAGTAACTTTGATTAGCCTAATTTTTCTCTCAAATATTTTTACTAATCAAAGTTCCATCACATATTTTTTTACTTGAAAAATCATTTTGGGGTCAAATCTTTTCATACTCTCCAAACTCTTTTTGACTCTTTTGTTGAAAACATTATTTTTAAGAGAGTATTTTTTATTATGCTGATTGTTTTTAAAGTGTAGTTATTACAAAAACATTTTGAGCATAAATCCTAACTTCTCCAAACAATATTATTGCAAATCTTCATTAGAGAAAATATTTATTTTACATTTGATCTTTTAAGCTTTTATTGCATGTTTCATATAATATTAAAGATCCTGCATATTAGTTTTTGCAAAAATATTTTTAGAACAAATCCTTGATTCTTTGGTGCATTTGAAATATATTTTTAGGAGAATATTTTATCGGGGTTCAAATATTTGAAGCATTTTATCATATACATCTTTCTTCAAAGATTAGAATATTTATTTAGAAAAACACCCTTACTCTACTGAGCATAAATCATATCACAAGAGAGCATATATTTATAACTTTATCGTGTACATCTTTGCTTGTATTTCAGAAGCATGTTTTATGTACAAAAATGTTTTATTGTAATGGTTGGGTTCATCCCATTAATTGAACTAGAGAGTCTCAGCCCCGTAAATGAGATCGGTTCGGTTCAGCCTGAAATTGAACTGGAGAGTTTCAGCTCCATAAGTGAGACTAGTTCAGCTCAACCTAGTAATTGAGCTACAGTTTTCCTCGCCCCGTAAGGAGAGGATATAAAAGGCATCTACTCTGCCCGATTAAGTGAGTAGGTATAGTGGAATCCTTGGGGGGTATGCCCAAGGTGGGGACGTAGGTAGTATTGACCGAACCTCATTAACAAATCTATGTGTCATTCTCTCTCTATCTTATTTAAATTCTTGCACTAAAATTTTAACATGTGTATGCTTGTTCATGTTTTGCTATAACCATCTTACATGCACACAGAACTAATTTAAATGAGATATGCAACACACGTGTATGTATGCACACAATGATATTTTAATCGTTGTATGTACACATTTTCAATATTGAATGGGATATGAACTGTGGTGAATCAGCGTAATTGTTTAAATTAGCAAAAAATGTTTTAAAACCCAATTCATCATTCTCTTGGGATCACACCAAATCTAATAGCAACAACAAAAAGAGCTATGATAAATATGAAGCACATATGGATAGACATTGAATATGAATTATTTAAATATAAGAAAAGATCGGGAAAAATTTTAGAAAATTTGGCAGCATGCTGTTTGAAAATAGAGTTGTTTCCTAAAAATACCTGTATATAAATGTCCTGATTGAGTTTTAAATTAACAATTTATCCATAACTGCTAACTCAAACAGTCTAGAATGATTAAAACATAAAACATAAATATAACTATTAACATGCAAGAGATATAATAGCCATGCATTCCAAAACATAACCAAATTCAAAAAATATAAGACAGTGATAGATTTTAAGGTATCCAGAGCCATATATTTTCTATGTTAAAAAGCTCCCCTAAGTTTATGCACTCTATCAAAAATCTATGTGGCCTCTCTGCTGTGTATTAAACCTAGCTTGCGTCTACTCTATATGAACCTATCTTCCTAAAGAGGTTTGGTGAGAATATCAACCTACTGCTCAGTAGTGCACACAAACTCAAGTGCTACATTCCCTTTCCGTACATGATCACAAATGAAATGGTGTCTAATCTCAATATGTTTGGTTCATGAATGTGAGATAGGATTTTTAGAGATATTAATTGCACTAGTATTATCACATTTAATTGGAACCGTATCATAGTGCAATCCAAAATTCATAAGTTGTTGCTTCATGTAAAGGGTTGGGCGCAACAACTTCCAGCCGCAATATATCCTGCTTCGGTTATGGACAAGGCAACTGAGTTTTGTTTCTTAGAGAACCAAGAAACTAAAGATTGTCCTAAATAGTGATAAGTGCCGCTAGTACTTTTCCTATCAACCTTACTATCGACAAAGTCAGCATCAGTGTAACTCACAATCTCAAATGTCGTATGCTTAGGTTACCACAAACCTAATTTTATAGTCCCAACTAGGTACCTAAGAATTCTTTTGACTGCTAACAGATGAGACTCCTTAGGAGCAACCTGAAACCTAGCACACATGCACACACTAAACATGATATCAGAACGACTAATTGTAAGGTATAGGAGACTACCTATCATGCCACGATATAGTTTCATATCAATAGGGATGCCTTGCTCATCTTTATCAAGTTTTGTGGAAGAACTCATAGGAGTTCCAAGAATTTTACCATCTTCCATATTAAATTTCTTTAGTAAGTCCCTTACGTATTTAGATTAGCATATAAAGGTTCCATGTTTAGCCTATTTGATTTGAAGTCCTAAGAAGAAACTTAGTTCACTCATCATGCTCATTTCGAATTCACTTTGCATGCATTTGGCAAACTCATTACACAAATCATCATTTGTTGCTCCAAAAATAATATCATCTACATAGATTTGCACAAGGAGCATTTCATCATTTTTAGATTTAATGAAAAGTGTAGTGTCAATTTTGCCACGGGTAAACCCATTTTCTAATAGAAACCCACTAAACCTTTCATTCCAAGCTCTAGGAGTTTGTTTCAATCCGTACAAGGTTTTGGACAATCGGTATACATAAGCAGGATATTTATGATTTTCAAAACCAAAAGGTTGTTCTACATACACTTCTTCATTTATATATCCATTTAAGAAAGTGCTTTTAACATCCATTTGATACAATTTAAAATTCTTAAAAGCGGCATAAGCAAGCAACATATGAATGACTTCCATTCTAACTATAGGAGCATGGATTTCTTCAAAGTCTATCTGTTAATTTAGGTGTAATCCCGAGAGGGGGGGGGGGGGAGTGAATTGGATATGTAAAAATATTTTAGTATTTCAATCCTTAATTTGAATCCTAACCATACAAACACAAATTTGGATACACACCGATTTCAGTATTATACGACTCAATTGATTTAATTCGTGGATATCTCAATTAATTCAGTATTACCCAATTATTCTCACTTATTTTAGATATTCATATATATATATATATATATATATATATATATATATATCAATATTTAACACATGCACAACAGATATAATATGGATATAGGTGTGGAAATATAAAAGAGATAGAGAGAGAGCGCAGACAACGAATTTGTAACGAGGTTCGGCCAAACTCGGCCTACGTCCTCGCCTTGGGAAAAACCCCCAAGGATTGCACTAATCCGCTCCTTTAACTGGGACGGAGCTTCCTGTTACAAATTTGCTGCTTACAAGATACATAGCTTCTTCCTACTCCGCTGTTTATACGAGGCACAACTTCCTCCTTCCCGGTTCACAACTTGAACCGTCAATACGATAGATTGATGAAATTCCTGAACACTTAAATGCTTCTAAACAAGCTAATGAGTACAATAAAAATTCCTAACACATATTCATATGATAAAACTTGAAGTTCAGTATGTATGTAACAATGATATCATTATATGAATGATATGCTTCACAAAATTACCCTTAAATCAATATCTCCCGGAATAATTATATAAGTAGATGCTTTGGAGAACTTAGGGTCTTAGTTCAACTTACTAGATGCAAGAATACCAAATGTGATCTTTAAAAATAGTCTTGAATGTTATGAAGATCTAAGTTCTTGCTATCAAATAATTCGTACGATTAAATCTTTGAATAAAAATATAACTTTGAATATTTCAAAGATTTAAACAATATTTTTCAAATAATTTTGGCACCAATAAGATAAATCTCTTTGAATAAAAATACAACTTTGAATATCACCAGGATTCAAACTTTAGAATGCTATTCCCAAAAGATTTTTCAAATCTATGAGCAAATAAGTTTCTTACTCCCAAAAAGATTTTTCAAAAAATGAATAATGGAGAAAAGATGATTGATTAATAAAAATTCAAAGTTCAATAAACTATTTTTCCAAACCTTAAGATCAAACCTAGATTTTGCAGAAGTTGTGCGTATATTTGTTTAGATCTTGAATATGCAAATGCCCAAGTAAATGTGTCTTCTTTGGAGTGCAGACAATGATGCTTAGCAATTTGTTCAAGGCTTCTCAAAAGATGTGCAAGAATGTTCAAAGCTCTTCAATCATATGCAAAAAGCGAGGCACTAGGGTTTCTAGGTTAATTTTATAAGTGTTCTCGGCTCTAGATCGATTTATGACCATTGGATCCATTTATTAAAAAAAATTGCACGCATATCCCTGCTGGAAACGCCGTTTAGCACCTGACATTCGTCGACGAGAGGAAACCTTCGTCGATGAGTGTTCAACACTCATTCGTTGACATGAACATACGTTCATCGATGAGAGATTATCTGAAATTTTTGGGCTCTCGGTATTTTTTCGTCGACGAGAACGGGTCGTTCGTTGCCGAGGTCCCTTAATGCGTTTGTTGACGAGGCTATGGGGTTCGTCGACTAGGCCTCTAGAAAATTCGCCTCTAAAATTCTTTTTAACTTAAGACATTTGTAAATAAAAAATTTCATGATATGCATGTGTCCTAAGGTCAGTCAAGGGTATATTTTGAGTTTCTAGTTATATCATATAAAATATGCAAATACAATCAATTTTAAATGCCCATTCTCATGATGATCTTGAACTTGACGCTTGCATTTTCATTTTTCTACTCTTTTAGCTCCATAGATTGTGCCAAGTTATATAAGCCTTAATCCTCATGGCTTCCATGACTTCATCACCTTCCGTGCATGCTAAGTAATGGTCATGCTCACATTCTCAATACATAGATCAAATACCAAGTGATTTGTCATTATCAAAACATGATTAGACTTATAGAGTCAACAATCTCACCCTTTTTTTATAATGACAAATACATGAGCAAAAATAAAAAATAGGTTATGCCTAACAAGGCTCCCCCTTAAATGATGCACATTATAAAATTTAGCACAATGTAAAATAGGCAATAGTTTTGCACGTATAACTCATGTACTTATGTACTTTTCTTCCTGGCAAACTATTTTTGCCATAACCTTATATTCTTCTCCTCCTTTTAACATCAACAAAAAAGTATATAACAAGAATGTTCTGACATAATTATATCTCATTTTTTTTTTAAAAATGCAACGTTTATATTTTAAAATCGTACTGTGAAATATGTTTACCTGTGCTATGCAATTTACTTCTCCCCCTTGCTAATGCAAATTGTGTTATGGAATTAGACTGCAATGTAAACATACACAGTGTGTCAAATTACATAGACATGGATAAGTAAAGCACTCATTAAAGTTCAAAGGTTTATGTGAGGATTAACATGTGTCATTTAACATGCAATCATCATGCTATGAGTTTAACACAAAATGTGAACAAATGAGCCAAATTTGAAATTTCTAACCAATTGTGAATATTAATTGATGTTGCTCCCCTTAAATTATGTAATCTAATATAATTCTAGGCAACTATATTTATTTTAGCTTAGAAAAGCTCTCCCTCTTTTTATTTATTTAAGCTCATACACATTGTAGACTATGCAATTTTAAAAAATATCTCTCCCCCTTTTGATCTTCAAAAAAAATTTCTCTCTCCCTTTAGTTATCATAAAAAACTTACTCTAGTATATATCTCTCACTTTTTGGATCTTTAAAACAAATTGTGCTCTAAATTTTTTACTTCTAAGTTCATTCAGAAAAGAATTATAACTAGAAAGACTAACCATACAGATCCGAATTATATCAATGCATTTTAAAAACAAGATCATAAGGTTAACTCTCGAAAATTGTTATAAAAAATATATTTTTCATTTAGAGTATTCAATAGGATCATCATAATTGAGTGCATGCCATAGAAAGTTCACTGCACAATAAGATAGGAAATAATTTCCAGATGTCTCCTATGAATTTGAATACTTGCGTAGATGAAATGAAATGCTTATACTTAATAAGGATTAATTTCACTACAAGTTCAAACCCATATAAGCAATCATTGTAAATTATTGTAGACCAACTATAGTGATGCTATGATGCACATGAGTTCTTTATGCTCTTTCTCTAGGAGTAAATCTAAGCTCTCTTAAATATTTTCAAGCATGCAACAAGTTTAATTCAGTATAGTTTAAAAAAAATCCTTGTGATTAACATGTTGCATCAAATATGTATAAAAGAATGTACACATACCATTCATGTTTTGATATCAGATGTAAATACACAATAAGATTTCAAATGTGATTATGCTTATTTTTCAAAGCTATAGTATTTTCAAGTTAATTTGCTCCCCTTCAATTGTACACTTATCATATTCTTATGCCTTTTTATTTTAATCATTCTTCACCAGTTTAGCCGAGTGTTCTAGGATTTTCAATGATTTATACTTGGCTTTACTTGCTTTAGCTTAGAGGACCAAAAAGTCATAAACAATTCTACTTTAGGGTTATAAGCCTATATTGCTTCTTTTCTTATGGATCTCAATGCATAGGTTTCCTAGTCATTTGCATTTTCATATAAATTAAACCTGTTGCATATAACTTAGCCATTTGACATATTCAAAAGCTTATAATAGATTTGACTTAAACTTTGAGAGCTTGTGAAGTGAGATTTGATAAATACTCTTAACAATTAAATTATGATTAAGTTTAGAAGAATATTCATTATGAGTGAACAATATTCAAAATATTTCGTGGAAGCGAATATAACTACTTAGACAAAAAGCAATTTGGGAGAGTATTAATTTTTGAATGCTGCTCTTTGGGTATTTCTGATTATTCAATCATCGGACGATACCTTATAAGTATGTCTTCATTTTTAAGCAAGGGTACGAGCCAAGAATAGATGATTCTTTATCGTATGTGATCGTGGTATGGTAAGATTTCTTAAGGAGGAAATAGCTTTAGGGTAAATCAAAATTTGAAAATTTTATATTTTGAGCACAAAGGGAATATTTATTAAAATGTCTTGATAGACCATTTGGATCCTTTAGAGAATTCCACTGATTTGATTATAATAGGATATCTTTTAATAAGTACTTGAAAGAAAAGGTGAGAAGGGTGGGGGTATCACTTGCTTCGGCATATAATTGTTGTGAGATGAGACAACCAGAAGATATGGAACATATGTTAAATAAGGGATCCCTTGCTGCTGATGTTTGGAGGAAGGTTTCGGTGGAGGTAGGCGTACCTTTCCTTAGGCATCAAAGTTGAAAAGAAAGAGTCCAAATGTGGTTTAATAGGGCCTCCAGATACTCTCAATTGGTATCATTGATGGGTTTGATTCCTTATTTAGTAGTTTTGAGGCTGTGGAGAAGGAGATGTACGACTAGAATGGAGGGGAAATTGGAAAGTAGTACAGATGTGTGACTGTTCATTAAGCATTGGGTGGGGATTTTGAGCAAGAACATGATAGGAATGGCTCAGTTAAAGGATGCTGATGTTCGAATATTGCAGAATTTGGAAGTGCAAATTATGAATAAAAGAATTAAAACTATGCAATGTGTGAGATGGCTAAAGCCGAGGCAAAGGAGGTTGAAGCTAAATTTGGACAAGAGCTGCTTGGGGAACCCAGGGCGGGCGGGTGGTGGTGGCATTCTTAGAGACCCTACAGGTTCTTTTGTTTTTGGTTTTTCAAAATATTTTAGTTCTTGTTCAAATAATGAAGCTGAATTGAGAGCTGTGTTGGAGGGAATAAAGATACGTAAACATTTGGGTCATACCAGTATTGATTTTGAATGTGATTCGAATATTGTTGTAAATTGGATAAGATCCAGTAAGTGCTCCTTATGATATTTGTGGGATTTTTGGGAGCAGCTTATTGGTTTATTGGAGGGAGTAGACTTTTCGATAAATCATTGGTATAGAGAAGGGAACAAAGTGACAGATGCTTTGGCTCAACAATGTGCTATGGGGAGAAATAGTTTGTTTACAAATAGTAGTCAACTTCCTAAAGTTATCAATGGTTTGAATAAACTAGAGAAGATGAGTACGACTTATATAAGGTATGTTTAGCTGATTTCCTATTAGTATTGGTTTATGTTTATATGAAGTTTTCTTCTTTTGTTTGTTTTGTTGCGTGAGGTTTGTTTTGTAGGTCTTTGTTTTGTTTTGTTTTGTTTGGACTTGTAGTCCTGTTTTGGCTGGATGTTGGTGTTATTTTTTGGGAGGCCGTTAAATTTATTGTAATCTCGCCAAACCTATTTGGGCTTTACACCTTTCCTTTTAAATGGACAATCAAATTTAATGTGCCATTTATTTTTACATAATACACATGTGGTGTGAGCATACAGACCGAAAAAGGTACTAGCATAGAATTTTGGCGCTTTAACAAAGTACCCAATGTATAGATTCTTTCTTCTCCTATTTTCAATTCCATTGTAACCTATACCTTCTTTGTCCAAGGTTATCTTTTAAGAACCTAAGAGCTTGTCAAAATTTTCTTTTCCCTTAGTAAATGTGTGGATGATCTTAGCTTGATCCTCTATCTTTCTTTCTAGGCCTTGAATTTTTAAATTCTTTAAACCTTTGCAAACAGCTTGTAATTTTACAAATTCATTGGTCATTTTGTTTGCTTTACATTCAAGTTCAGAAATTTGAAAATCTTTTGCATTATCACTCGAAATCTTGGATCTTAACTCTTTCAGCTATTTTGTCATCATATCATTTATGTTTTCTAATTTCATGATTTTCAAATACTTTTCTTTTTCAACACTAATTTTTGTTTCTAAATCTTTTAGTGATGCCCCATTTTTTGTTACTAATCTCTTAATTTCTAATTCCTTCTCAACAATTTTTTTTTTCCAAAGAAGTATGACTCTCTAAAATCTTCTAACTATTTCGCTAAGTCTTTATTTTCATTTTCCAACATTGTTTTCTTTTTGAACATCTTTGTTAAAATTTTATGAGCCATAACAAATCCCTTTTGTAATTCCTTATAAGATGGCATGTTATCATTATCAGATTCATCATATGATTCACTACCAGAATTATCACAATATATATCACAAGATGTATCACCATCATTGCATGAATCATTTGGAGAATCATTATGAGAAGTAGAATGAGTAGAGTGTACCTCTTCATCAACTAATGCAATCAGACCACAATTTTCCACTACCTAATTATTTGAGCATGAATCTTCCCAAGTGGTGGACTTCGTTCCTTTGGTCTCTCCAAATCTCCTATCGAGTTCTTCCTATATATCCTTAGCACTTTGACATGATTTAATTTCGTGAAATACATTAGTATCTAAGGCAAGAAATAGAATATTCATTGCACTAAAATTTACTTGCATCAATTTCATGTCATTTTTATTAAACTCATTTTCTAACTTTGGAATTTAAACATTATTGAAAATTTTCATGGGTATAAAATTCCCTTGAACAATTACTCTCCAAGTCCTCAAATTCATTGATTTGATAAAAATAGTCATTCTTAATTTCTAATCGGAGAAATTTTCACCATAAAACATTAGAGGGCTTGTAGAGAATTTTCCCTCATAAAACGGGGATACACCAAAATAAGCCATTGTAGTCTTTTTACAAAAAAAATTGAGTATATGTAATGAGACTTTGATACCAATTGTTAATTCAGGTGTAATCCCAATAGGGGGGGGGGGTGAATTGGGTATTTAAATTTTTTTTGGTATTTCAATCCTTAATTTGAATCCTAACCATACAAACACAAATTTGGATACACACTGATTTCAGTATTATACAACTCAATTAATTTAATCCGTGGATATCTCAATTAATTCAGTATTACCCTATTATTCTCACTTATTTTAGATATTCATATATATATATATATATATATATATCAATATTTAACACATGCACAACAAATATAATATGAATATAGTTGCGGAAATATAAAAGAGATAGAGAAAGAGCACAGACACCGAATTTTTAACGAGGTTCGGCCAAACCCGGTGTAACGACTTGCCTATTTTACCATAATTTTTTTTAATAATAACATACGTAATGATCCCCATAACCTGCTAAATTGACATAATTATGATCAACTTGGACCCATGGGTACCATGGATATACTTGTCATACATCTTTGATACCTAAGCAGCGGAAAACATAAATTACATACATACCATCTAACAGTTACAATACTAGAGTACTACTAATCTATCAAATATATATGTACATCCCAAAAGACCAAAACGGTAAATCTAGGATCATAGTCCAAAACTATTTGATCATAGCTCAGTAACTCACCCTCCCACCAGGGTAGTATAAACTGCCTCCACTAACGCAGAGCTCGATTCGTCTTTCTAACTGGATTCCCTGAAATGTTTTGTAAGCTGGGGTGAGACACCTCTCAATAAGGGAAATAAACTAATACCAGTGTGTGACAACATAAGTATTTTCGTGTTATACATAATATCAGTACATAAATCATAACTAGTAAAAACTATCTGTATCGTATTTGAATAAAACATGATACATCATAACATGAAATAACGTACTAAATTACTTTACATGAAAATAATCTTATATAGCTGTACATACATGAATAATACTTAGGATGGATAGCTAGTTGATGTCATGTATTACCCCCACATAACTAGATTGTGCGGCTCGAAGGAGGGACCTAACAATGGCTGGCCGACCACGCTAAGTTAAACATGAGTTTGTAAGTACGATGGGCTTGCTCCACCTAGTATGGACTGCCAAGGGAGCGCCTGCACTACCATGAAGACACATCGACTGCCATCTCCCACACTCTACATAAGATGTGTAGTAGCACTATCATGAATTTGTACTTGAACTTGAACTTGAACTTGAACTTGTAGCTACGGTACAGTGCTCGTGAAATCTAAACTAAATCATCCGGTTTCTGATAACATATAGTACGTTTAATATATTAGTACATAACTGTTTCATAATCATAATAATATCTGACATGTTAATATTTCATGAAATCTTGCATATCATACATAATAACGGCATCTGAGCCAATATGAATCACGACATCTGTGCCGGCATATCATAACATGAAAGCCACGGTATCTGTGCCGGCATATCATAACATGAAAGTCACAACATCTGCGCCGGCATATCATAACGTATCGAACATGAAATTCTTGTACTAATTTACATAATATGTGTAAAACATGGTTTCTGTACTGTTTAATAATTTTCCTGAAAATTGAGAAAAACATGCTTATTATGGGAAAATCATAATATTTTGATATAACATAATTTCATGGAAATAATACTTATGCCACACAAATATGAATATTACCTTTAAGCATAAAACCTAATCTGAAATCATATTTTCTGTTGATTAACATTAAATCCATTTTCCTGTTCAACAACAGTATTCCTAAACACTGTGCTAATACATACATAATTTTTGAAAATAAATATTGTAATATGGTAAATAATTTCATGAAAAATACTGACTTAGTTTGTCCCCTTACCTGGCCTACTGAGAATCCCACCAATTAATCCAAAATTACACCCATGGTTTTTCCCAGCTTAACTCCCTGAAATTTACATTTTCCCCAACAAAATTTTAGTATTATCTTTCCTAACATATTCTTTTCAGTATAGAAACACCAAAAACCTAATAAAACTTAAAATAATCAACTTATTCAAATTTTGGGATGCTTCCCAAGTTGGCCTAACCAACGATCTACTTCTGTAGATATGAAGAGAAAGTTCCTAGGAGTAGTATGGCGGCTTCGGATCGTCAAATTGGCGTGAAATGAGACCAAATTTCTAGAGAGAAGGCAGAGGGGAGGAAATGAGAGAGAGAGAGAGAGAGAGAGAGAGAGAGAGAGAGAGAGAGAGAAAATCTCTTATGTTTCTCTGGCAGGAAAATGAATTCTTGCATTTTTATAGAATGCTTGTCCACGTGGCCTCGTTGGCGAGCCATATCTCCTCGCCGACATGTCCATGAAGGAGGTTCATTGACGAACACTTTCTCCTCGTCGACAAGTTTTAGGTCCTAGAAACAGTCTCTCGGTAAGTTCTCATCAACGAGACGTATGTCCCCGTCGATGAGCCCAAGAAGCCTGTTTGTCAACGAGCACCCTGCACTCATCGACGAGACCCTACTGAAACCCCTTTTTCAAAAATAATTTTCTCCACTTCCTTTATTATTTAATTACTATAATTCTTCAGGTCTTTATATTCTCTCATCCTTATAAAAATTTCATCCTCAAAATTTACTATCTGTATTGACATCATCTTTTAAAGAATATAAGTTACTTATTTTATTACTTACCCTCATTTGTGGCGAAGGAATATCGTGGTTACATACAGAGTCCTGGGAGATTACAAATACATTAACTAAAATTCTCCAAAAACCAAAATACTACCTACTACCAAAAGAGTATTACATGTACTGATTAACCTGCGAAAGAGACATTGCATACTTATCTGTATTTTTTCCTAAGTACCGTTGAACCCCACTGAGTAAATGCGAGTATTTCAGTCATATCTGCTCCTCGAGCTCCCATGAAGCTTCCTCTACTGCATGTTTTGTACATAGGACTTCTACTAAAGGAATCTTCTTATTGCGCAACTCCTGATCTTTCCTGTCCAAAATCTGTATTGGTACCTCCTTATACGTCAGAGTATCCCTAAGCTCGATCTCACCAAAACTAATTACATGGGAGGAGTCTGGGATGTATTTCCTCAACATGGAAACATGAAATACGTTGTGTATTCTGAATAAAATGGGTGGTAAGGCTAGCTTGTAGGCAACTTACCCCTACTCTCTCAAGGATCTCAAACGGGCTAATAAACCTAAGGCTAAGCTTACCCTTCCTTCCAAATCTCATAATTCGCTTTAATGGATCTATTTTCAAAAACACGTGATCTCCCATATCAAATTTCAGTTTACTATGGCGAGTTTAGCGTAACTCTTCTACCGGCTCTGAGCTACACTGATCCTGCCTCTAATGAGCCGAACTTTAACATATGCCTGCTGCACTAGCTCTAGCCCCACAACTTGCCACTCACCTTTCTCATCCCAGTATAATGGGGAATGACACCTTCTTCCACACAATGATTCATAATGTGCCATCCTGATACTGGCCTAGTAGCTATTATTGTACGTAAATTCTACTAGTGACATATACTGGGTCCAACTACCCTCAAACTCCAGCACTCAAGCCTGTAGCATATCTTCAAGAATCTGGATCATCCTCTCAATTTGCCCATCTGTCTAAGGATGAAAGGTCGTGCTGAAGGATAACTGAGACCCCAGAGCCTTTAGCAAGTTCTTCCAAAACCGTGACGTGAAACGTGGGTCTCGATTTGAAACTATAGACACTGGCACACCATGATAATGGACTATTTCCTGAACATAAATCTCTGCCAGTCTGTCCATGGAGTAGTTGATTTTAATGGGAAGGAAATGGACGGTCTTCATTAGACGATCTACGATCACCCAAATCGCATTCTAATCATGCAATGCCGATGACAATCTTGTAACAAAATTCATAGATATGTGATCCCAATTCCACTCTAGAATGAAAAGTGGTTGCAATTGACCCACCAGTCTCTGGTGCTCAACTTTAACCTGCTGGCATGTCAAACACGGTGCTACAAACTCGGCAATCTCCCTCTTCATGCCGCTCCACCATAAAAATTCCCGAAGGTCCTTATACATTTTCGTACTGCCAAGATGAACCGTATATAGAGATCTGTGAGCCTCCTCTAAAATCATTCTCCTAGTATCAGCATTCGTAGGCACACGCAATCTGGTGCGAAACCTCAAAGCTCCATTATTTGAAATGCTGAACTCCTCTCCCTGACCACCTTATACTCTAGCTATTATCTCTGCTAATTCTAGGTCCTCTTTCTAAGCAGTTTTAATTCTTTCCTGTAATGTAGGCTGCACCACTAAGTTGGCAATAAATTCCTAAGGATCACTCTCTACCAACTCTACACTGAGCCTCTCTAGATCCATCAGGATCGGATGCTGAACCTCCATAGCTGTCACGCCCTGAACCTGCGGATGAGCCCCAGGTGTGAATTTAGTAACCTAACCTGTCTTTGTATCAATTAAAACATACATGATACTACAACGAATGAGAGTCTGACCTTGTTGGGTACACGTACACCCTATACACATTCACATACCTATACATACACATCACATACACAGCGAAAATGTTCTTTTTAATACATGCAACGTACCATATCAAAGTTTATACAAAACTATAGTCTACACTTCAAAATACAGTACGTACCCCGGGTGTCTACAAAACCCAACAATGACAACCCGGTTACAAAATCCGTACTTACAGAAGTACTATACGTAGCTAACCGACAACCACGATCTCGTTATGCTAGGACACTAGTGACGACTACTCGAAGGACCTAAAATATATTTGTATAATCGGGGTGAGGCACCTCTCAGTAAAGAAGAAACATGTTATATCAGTGTGTGCCATACAAGTGTTATTTCAACATAAAACATAACACGATACAGTTCCAGTATTTTCATAATCAAGTTCCAGTACATACGATACAAAAAATATAGTCAATGTCGTCACACTCGCCGGCTGAAGTTGGCTACATTACACGGAGCACCCGATAACTTGACATTAGCCGAAGTCCCACAGTGATATCATTGCTAAAACGAGCACCCGATAACCTGGCATTAACCGAAGCCCCACAGCGATATCGTTGCTAATACAGTGTCAACTCACACCCATCGGTGACCAACAAAACAAACAAGTGATATTTCACACCCTCGGATATAGATCCGGACACTCTCACCCACGGTATTTAGCCAAGACATGGCGTATTTCACAAAACCTAGAACATTTTGGAACTCATATTCCTATACCTCTCAGCTTATGATAATTAGTCGTCATAGTTGTTTCACAAACCTAGAACATGTTACATACAACAGTTCATTTCAAACTTATTTGGTATACAACAAATCATATCGTTTTCATTTCAAGAATACAGTTTAATACAAATATAGGTACGGTCATCTCAATATCACAATTTTATACAATATACGATTTTCTAACAAAAATAGAGATGGTACCTGAAACCCCCAAATTTTCCCAAAATAGTAACCTGAAAATCCCGTATTTTCACCTGATAGTTTTTGTAAAATAAATAGCCAAATCATACATACAATCGTAAACTACATGTTTACCAATTCCGATTTCAAAAATAACTGATATAAATATAATCCCCTTATCTTAACCAGAATACCAAAACCCGAACTCTACGGCTCCAAAACTACGAACCGAGTTCCCAAAACCTAACCCACGAAGAACAATACTTCACTATAATTCTTACTACTACAGATAAACTGAAACGAAAATGAAATCTGACCCTTACCTCAGTTTTGGATCAAAACCCGAGAATCCTCGAAACGAAGATTTGATCTTCTATCCTCGAAGAGATTCTCCTCTTGATCCATGTAGCAACGTTGGATAGTTGATTCTGGCAACAGGAGGTTCAAAATCCTAGAGAGAGAGAGATAGAGAGAGTGTTCAAGTTCTAGAGAGAGAGAGTGTCTTGGTTTTTTTCTCAACTAAGCAAGCCAAAAGATATTTGTAACTTGGTTGACCCCACCAGACTCGTCGACAAGACGACGTCCTCGTTGATGGGCAGCAGAAGGAAGTTTGTCAATGCTAAGGTGGACTCATTGACGAGGCTGAGATTTCAGGATTTCCAAAAATCCCTCGGTATCTCCTTGTCAACGGGCTTCTGAATCTCACCACCTAGCTTAACAAGAGGCTTCGTCGACGAGAAAAGAAGCCTCGTCGATGAGCCCTGTTGATTTTTACCTTTTTAATTTTCCTTCTCTTTCTTATTTATTTAATGCACCTACCTCAGGTTGGGTTCTTACAACCTCCTCTCCTTACAAAATTTTATGCTCGAAATTTGTAATCTCTCATTTACCGACTCAATTACATACCCAAAGGCATGCCCGACTCTAGAAAGAGTCAGCAGCTATCCACTTAGCAGCTCCATCCCAAATACATGCATACCCTCACTTATGGAAGATAAATACCGTGGTTATATATACCATCTCAGAAGCTCACAATATTACAAAACTCTCCCCGAGATCGTCCACACTACGATAACAGAATATTACATACATACCCATACCGATCCTACTACCAACTACTCAGAACAACTGTGGATATTTCCAACATATTTCCATATTCAACTCCCAAGAAGCTTCCTCAACGCGTGATTCCGCTTCAATACCTTCACTAACGGTATCTCCTTGGTACGCAGCTTCTGAACTTTACGGTCCAGAATCTGAATGGGTATCTCCTCATACGCCAAATCATCCCCAATCTCTAAGGATTCGTAACTAATCGCATGCAACGGATCCGACACGTACCTTCTTAACATGGATACGTGGAACACATCATGGATCCTCGAACATGATGGGGGCAATGCAATCCTGTAGGCTACTAGACCCACTCGTTCCAGTACCTCTAATGATCCGATATACCTCGGGATCAGCTTGCCCTTCTTCCCGAATCTTATCATCCTTTTCATCGGAGCAATTCTTAGGAATATTTTACCCCTAACCTTGAATTCCAACTCATGGCGGCAAACATTTATGTATCTTTTCTGCCAACTTTGAGCTGATTTAATTATATCCATGATCAAACCAACCTTCTCAGAAGCCTGCTGTACGAGTTCGGGCCTCAATATCTGCCGTTCACCGACCTCATCCCAATACAAAGGAGATTGACATCTTCGACCGTACAATGCCTCGAACGGCGCCATCCCGATACTAGCCTAGAAGCTATTGTTATAGGCAAATTCCACTAATGGTAGAAACTGAATCCAACCACCACCGAAGTCTAATACACAAGCTCGTAACATATCCTCCAAGATTTGTATCGTCCTCTCTGACTGTCCATCAATCTGGGGGTGGAATGCTGTACTGAAAGTAAGCTTTGTCCCCAGTGCTTCCTGTAAGCTCTTCCAGAATTGAGAAATGAACCTCGGCTCTCGATCTAAAACAATGGATATAGATACCCCGTGCATTCTAACTATCTTCGACACGTACAAATCGACTAGCCTACTCAAAGAGTAGTTAACCCTCATCAGTATAAAGTGAGCAGATTTGGTTAGCCTGTCAACGATCACCTATATAACATTCTGCCCGTGAACTGTTGGTGGTAACTCGGTGACAAAGTCCATGGAAATATGCTCCCATTTTCACTCTGGAATACTCAATGGATGCAACGGTCCTACCGGCCTCTGATGTTAAGCTTTCACTCGTTGACACGTCAGAAATTGCTCCATTAATCGGGCAATCTCCCGTTTCATGCCACTTCCCCAGAAGGACTCGTGCAAATCTTGATATATTTTCGTACTACTTGGATGTATCGTATACAAAGAACGATGCGCCTCTTCTAGGATTGTCCTCTTTATACCTTCGTCGTTTGGAATGCACAGCCTAGTCCCAAATCTTAGCACACTTCCCTTGAAGAGGTTAAAATTTGCAGCCAACCCTTCCTGCACTTTCTCCACAGTTTCAACTAATTCCACATCACTAGCCTGCGCGACTTTAATCCTCTCAAATAATGTCGGTTGGATCACCAAGCTAGCAATGAAAGCCTGATGATTACCATCCACCAACTCCACGTCAAGACTTTCCAGATCCCATTTGATATGATGCTGAGCTATAACTGTAGATACTACTGCATGCTCTAACTTCCAACTCAACGCATCAGCTACCACGTTAGCCTTCCCCGGGTGATAGCTAATGGTATAATCGTAGTCCTTGATTAGTTCAAGCCACCTTCTTTGCCTCATGTTCAACTCCTTCTATGTGAAAAGGTATTTGAGGCTTTTATGATCCATGAAGATCTCACACTGTTCACTGTATAAGTAGTGTCTCCAGATCTTCAATGCATATACTACTGTTGCCAACTCTAGATCATGTGTGGGGTAATTCTTCTCATACTCCTTGAGTTGTCGAGAAGCATAAGCAATTACTTTCCCCTATTGCATCAGTACACATCCCAAGCCCTTCAGCCACGCATCACTCTAAATCACAAAACCATCGTCCCCATATGGGATGGTTAAAATAGGAGCAGTGATTAGTCGGTGTTTTAACTCCTGGAAACTTTGCTCGCACTTGTCGATCCAATCAAATCTCACACCCTTCCTCACCAATCATTTCAGAGGACTAGATAACTTAGAAAATCAGTCAACAAATCGCCGGTAATACCCAGCCAGTCTTAGGAAACTCTGAACATCCTGCACACTCTTCGGTTTCATCCAGTCAACCACTGCTTCTATCTTACTAGAATCAACTGAGATACCACCCTTCGACATGACATGGCCTAAAAACGCAACCTGATTCAGTTAGAACTCACATTTCTTCAGCTTAGCATACAACTTCTTCTCTCATAGAACCTGAAGTACCAACCTCAAATGGTTTTTATGCTATTCCGAACTTTTAGAATACACCAAAATATTGTCAATGAATACCACTATAAACTGATCCAAGTATTCATGAAAAACCTTGTTCATTAGGTCCATAAATACCGCCGAGGTGTTAGTAAACCCAAATGGCATGACTGGAAACTCGTAGTGACTATATCTAGTTCGGAAAGCAGTCTTCACAACATCCTCAGTCCTAACTCTCACCTGATGATACCCTGACTATAGATTGATATTTGAAAAGACCTGTATTCCCCGCAGCTGATCAAACAGATCATCTATACGAGGTAACAGGTATCGGTTCTTCACTGTTACCTTGTTGATCTCACGATAATCAATACACATTCGCATTGACCCATCCTACTTCACGAACAATACTGGAGCTCCCTAGGGCGAAACACTAGGTATGATAAAATCCTTATCCAGTAGTTTTTGCAACTGCTCCTTCAACTCCTTAAGTTCAGCTGGAGCCATCTGGTATGGAGTTTTAGAAATTGGTGCCCTACCTAGCAACAATTCAATAGTGAACTCCACCTCACGATCAGGAGGTAAACCAGGTAAGTCTTCTAGGAATACATCCGGAACTTTGTTAACCACTCAGATATCTTCACGCTTCAGATCATACCAAGGTGGTTTCTTCACGCAAGTTAGGTACCCCTGACAATCGTCCAAAAGTAACCTTCTCGCCTATATAGCTGATAGAATCTGTGGTGTCGAACGCACACACGATCCCACGAACTCATACTCCTGCTCCCTATGAGGTGTGAACACTACTATCTTCCTATGACAATCAATCAACATATAGTTAGAGAATAACCAATCCATCTCCAGTATGACGTCAAATCCACACATGTCGTACACTACTAGGTTTCCCGGTAGTAGCCTTCCCTAAATAACCACTAGGCATTTTGCTAACATCTTACCACATATCGTTACACTCCCAGTCGGTGTAGCCACAGACAACCACTCATCCGTCACTTGGGTTTCAACCCTACAAAGTTTCACAAAACTTGACGATATAAAAAAATGGGTTGCTTCCGAATCAAATAAGATAACAACACTATTCGAAAGCAATAACATGGTACCTGTCACCACGATTCCAACATGTCTCGCATCTGCTAGAGTAAGAGAGTACACCCTCACCGGAGCCGTGTTTGCCTGATAGTTTCCCTGACGCATCTGATTACTTCCACGATTCTAGCTTGATGCAGGCGTATCGCTCCTTTGTGTCTGACAGTTTCGAGACATGTGGCCTGATTTGCCACAGTTGTAGTAGTTACCTATGAACGGTTGACATTCACCATCATGCCATTTACGAAACCTCTTGCATTGCGAGGAGGATGGATCCCCTTGAGGACCTTGCCATTCGATATTTTGGCAATAACCTGAACCTTAGTTCTTCTTCTTCCACGATCCCTATCGAGAACCAGTTTGAGAACGAGAAGATTTTGGTCTCTTATTATGTTCTTGTACCACCTTATCCCCCTAGAGGTTAGTCTTAATGTTGATCCCATGGGTTATACCCTGTTTTGATTATGATAAATACTACGGTATTTAACGTTTGCCAAGTTTATGTGCAGGGCCATATTAGGAAGATCATATTGATGACACATGACAAATTGAGGAAAGTGAAGACCTGAAATGTTTTTTAATTGTTGTAATCTATATTTCATTTCACTGGGTTTATAATAGTAACTAAGTACATCGGTCTGTAATAATCTCTACATGTCATGCATGTAGGATTTGTAAGCTCAAAATGACTGTACAATGACCATAGGGACCGAATGACCTTAAGGCACCCTTCGGTCGACCGGCGTTGGATTTTTGGGACAATCTCAAAACAGCATCAATAAAGACCCTAGTATGACTATAGGTCCCAACACTCACACACATATCATATAATATATAGGAGTGTTTAATCTGTGCTGTAATTGAATATTTTTAGGAGATTTAAGAGAGCTCGGGCGACCAAACCCCAAGAGTTCAAAACTCCTCAAGCGCTCGAACTTTTGAAAATTCAACAGTTGACTTGGGCTCTCAGGCGATCGGACCATTTTTGTGTTTATTGTCCACGGGCGCCTGAACTTTTCGAAAGGGACATTCCACCAATTCGGGCTACAGAGCAGTTTAGTTCAAAATGAACCCCAGGTGACCGAACATAGGAGTTCGGGCCACCGAATATATGATCGGGCACCCGAAGTCACGAAGAAATGTTTCTGACTTTGTTTCGGGCCACCGAACTTAAACTCGGGCTGCTGAACCTATTTAAGGACCTTTATTTATTGTGTCTGTTCGGGCAACTGAACCTCGGTTCAGCGACCTGAACCTTGTCGGATTAAAACTATTTTAACCGAGGTAAACGCGGGTTAATTTGGGTTAATATTTCCTAAGCATTTTAGACTTTTCTAAGAATACCCAATAGGTCATAAACGGTTATATTTTTGCCTTGGTCTATAAATATGAGTTCATTTGTGAGGATTAAGTAGAGATTAAGAAAAATCATTAGCCAAAATTCTCTCAAACCCAAAATCCCATTTTGCTTATAATACTTCCAAACACTCTCATACCTTCATTCCATTGATTAATCTTAGCTTTGTGAGAGTTCTTGCTTGGGTTATTGCTTAGTATTATTGCTCATACTCCCATTGCTTTGCTCGATTGTTTGATATTATTTTTAGGGATTCAAGCAAGAGTTTTCCCACAAATTTTTATTTGATAAATTTAGTGTTGGGAAAAACTCATTAGCTTAAGGATCTTTGCATTGTCATTGCAAAGATTCCTAACTTGAACCTATTTAAGGACCTTTATTTATTGTGTCTGTTCGGGCAACTGAACCTCGGTTCAGCGACCTGAACCTTGTCGGATTAAAACTATTTTAACCGAGGTAAACGCGGGTTAATTTGGGTTAATATTTCCTAAGCATTTTAGACTTTTCTAAGAATACCCAATAGGTCATAAACGGTTATATTTTTGCCTTGGTCTATAAATATGAGTTCATTTGTGAGGATTAAGTAGAGATTAAGAAAAATCATTAGCCAAAATTCTCTCAAACCCAAAATCCCATTTTGCTTATAATACTTCCAAACACTCTCATACCTTCATTCCATTGATTAATCTTAGCTTTGTGAGAGTTCTTTCTTGGGTTATTGCTTAGTATTATTGCTCATACTCCCATTGCTTTGCTCGATTGTTTGATATTATTTTTAGGGATTCAAGCAAGAGTTTTCCCACAAATTTTTATTTGATAAATTTAGTGTTGGGAAAAACTCATTAGCTTAAGGATCTTTGCATTGTCATTGCAAAGTTTCCTATAACTTGATTTTTTTTGTGCAAAATATTTTTAACAAGTTATATTATTCTTTCAAACAACTCTTGAGCATATTTCATTGAAAAAAATATTTTTGAGTTGATTTAAAGATTGTTGGAGCATCTTTGAAACTGTGATTCATTATTGAGATTTGTTATGACTTTGTTGGCCTAATTAGACTTACAAACTCTTGGTTTTGATGATAACAAAGTAAAGTTATTTAATGAATTTTCAAGTGATATGATTACAGGCAAAGATGATTTGCTCAAATTACATATCCCCTGGCATGAAAAGCCTACAAGGATTAAGGAACAAGGAAAGTTACATATGCATACCAAAGATCCACAATGGAAGCTCATAGAAGTTTGAATGATTGAAGAACAACATTGAAAGGACTTGAAGCAAATGTCAAATTAGCTTAGGACAAAGTTTTTGTAAGTACTTCTAAGTGTATTCAAATATGAATTTTTCATTTTGAAGCTCAGAGACTTAGAGACCTTAGTATAAAACTTGGAACAAGTTTTTCAAAGATAAACAAGTTCATATTCGAAGATTATTTGAGCAAAAAAGAGAGAACTCAAAAACATGTTGAAATAAGGAAAGTCCAGTTGACATATAACTGTTTGTCTATAAACATATGACTTGCAAATTAAAAGTATTTTAACTGAAGTCAGAAGCCTGAAAGACGACTGTCAAGGTTTTGATAGATGACTGCTAGTGCAAATTGAGACGTCTATGTGTGTTCAGATAGATGCCTATCACCTTTCTGAGTTTGTTTTTAAAACAAAGTTGTTCTGGTGACAGACGACTACCAAGTTAAGGACAGACGACTGCCACCCTACTGAATTGTTTTAAAACCAAATTATTCTGGTGATAGACAACTGCCAATTTGGGGACAGACGACTGCCACCTCTCTGCCTATGAATTTTGTAGTTATAATATATTGAAAGACGACTACCAGGACTTCACAGTCGTTTGGCTCGCAGTAGTTTTTGAATTTCCAATGGATATATTTTTTGAAATTCAAATTATTTGAAACTTAAATAAATTTAAAACTTGGAAACTATTCTAAGTGAACTTGTGGAATAAGCAAGAAGTCTTTCTACCTCTATAAATACCCTCAAGGATCATTGTTTTAGACACCAAGAAATCAATTCAACTCTCATACTCTCTCAAAACCTATTGAAGTTCCGAAAGTGAGCTATTGCTCTCATCATTCACAAAATTCTCTGAAAGCTTTGCTAAGTTTCTCACTGAGTTTGTGCATCAAGTTGTTGATTCTTTCATCCATTGAAAGATACCTACGGTGATAAGTTTCTAAGAGCTTCATTCTGAAATTCATGTTTTGAATTTACTGAAGTACATAGTGTTTCAATTTGTACTAATCAGCTTTTTGAGGAGCAAGTTCTTGTACGTTTGTTTTATATCTTTGTAACAGGTTAATTGACGGTTTGAGTGCTGAATAGTTGGACCAAACAATGGGATATTGTTTGGAGAAGACAGACTCTAGCCTTACCCAAGGAGTGTTTGTAACTGGTATTGTTCCGCCTAGTAAAGGAACAGTAATAGTGGACCTTTGGTGGTTTTACCAAGGGCGAGGACGTAGGCTGTGTTGAAGCCGAACCTCATAAAAAATCTTGTGTTTTTTTTTTCTCTAATCTACTCTTTATTTTTCAGCAAAAGATATAATCTGTGTGGTTGCTTTAAAATGAAATTCTGAATGTTTGGTTGTTAAATAAACCGGAAGGTAATTTGTTTTGGATTGATCAGCATTGATTGCGAAAACTGAAAGGGACTACGTTTGTTGATCATCCTTGACCTATTAATCTGAAAGTTTATTTAAAAGCTGAACATTAGGAGGAAGAAGAATAATTGTGACACAGAGCTTATAACAAGGTCACCAAATTTTCATATCAATACAGGGTTATTGTTATAAAGATTGAGTGACTGATCTTATTGTTTTGATTGTGATTACTCTAGTCAAATTTTGTGATTGTATTTAAGTTTTGATTACTATTAAAACTCAAAAAAACTAAAACTAAGGGAAATAAAATTTTTAAAATCTCAATTCACCCCCCTCTTGGGAAACTATTCCAATTTCAATTAATATCAAAGCTTAGTTATAGTAATTCTTAACAAGAAACTATAAAAAGATCAAATGGCAAATATAGGAGTAGCACCCTTCGGTGAAGGCCAATCCTCAACCTGTCCACCAATCTTTTGTGGACGTAATTATACGTTTTGGAAAAAGAGAATGCAAATCTATCTCCAACACATGGATTGGAAAGCATGAGAAGTAGTTATGGATGGAGACCTTATTCTCACTAAAATAGTAGATGGAAAAAAAAAAATTCCAAAAGAGAAAAAGGATTTGACCAATTCAGGTTATAAAATGCTTCAAATCAATTCAAGCACTATAAATGCTTTATACTGTGGCTTAAATGCTAACGAATTTAATAGAGTTATGACCTGCAAGATGACTAAAGAAATATGGGACAAATTAGAAGTAACATATAAAGGAACTATAAATGTTAGGGACAATAGGATAGATATTTTGACAAGAGAATATGAAGCATTCAAGATGAATTCAGATGAAACAATATCAAACATGTACACTAGATTTACCCACATAATCAATTCCTTAAGTGCTTTAGGAAAAACTTATACTACCTATGAAATGATTAGAAAAATTCTAAGAGGCCTTCCCTCCATATGGGATCCAAAGGCTACAACTATCACAGAAGGTAGAAACCTTAAAAACACCTCTCTAGATGAACTCATTGGTTTACTACTCACTTATAAGATGGCTCTAAAGGAAAGGAATCCTGAACCCAAACATAAAAGATCGATTGCATTAAAAGCCTCTAGTAATGGCTGGAGTGAAGAGAAAGTGAATTAAGCAACTTAGATCAAGATGAATTAGCATTCATCACAAAGAGACTAGACAAGTTCTATAGGAAAAATAAGAGGTTTCCAAGAAAATTTAACAAAGAGAAATCTGAAAAAGGAGAGATAAGTAGAAAAGAAAATAAAGGTAAGAATGAACCTTCTATATGCTATCACTGCAAGAAACCAGGGCATATCAAGCCGGATTGTCCGTTGCTCAAGAAAGACAAGAAGAAAAAGAAGGAAGCTATGAAAGTTACGTGGGATGATTCTAGCTCCAGCGAGACAGAAAATGAATCAAGCGGAAAAGAGATGGCAAACATATGCTTCATGGCTAATGACGAGAG
Source organism: Malania oleifera (assembly GCF_029873635.1). Lineage (NCBI taxonomy): Eukaryota > Viridiplantae > Streptophyta > Magnoliopsida > Santalales > Ximeniaceae > Malania > Malania oleifera. The sequence goes on from NC_080425.1 coordinate 60,893,811, forward strand.
GTAAACCCCTACTATACCTCTACAAAATCTTACAATGAGTCGTGTGATGAGTCATGTGACAGCATGCCTTCCTATAAGGAATTGCAAGCTGAGTTGTTTTCTTTACATAAGAGATTCATAAAAATTTCTAAGAGAAATATAACTCTGAAAGATCAAAATAAAGAATTAATGAAGCAATTTGAATCCTTTAAAACTATTGAAGAGGAAAATGACTCTTGTATTAAAAAGATAGAAGAAAAAGTCAATAAAATAACTCAAAAGTTACGCAAAACTCATGTAGATGATTTGAATAAAAAGAATTTAGAGATAAATGAACTTAAGAAATCAGTAGAGGATAAGGAGAAAATTATATATAACTTCACCAAAGGAAAAAAAAAATTGAAAAAAATGATTGGACAACAAAGAATACATGGAAATAAAGAAGGGATAGATTATAATGGAAAAACAAACAAAAGGAATAAAAAATTATACATGGGATACTTTGTCAAAGAAGCCAATCACTATGCTAGTACTTCTTCAAACAATAAACATGAACACACCACTTGCTATATGTGCAAGACTAAAGGTCATGTAATGTTCAACTGCCCTTTAAAAAGAAAGTATGTTAAAGTTCAAGGAGAGTGCAAAGTCAATAATGGAACTAAAATCAACACAAAGAAAGTTAAAAGAATTTGGGTTTCAAAGACTAACACAATGAATCCCTTATTGTAGGTATGCTTTAGGACTACACCATCAATGGATAAATGGTATTTAGACAGCAGATGTTCAAGACACATGACCGGTGATAGGACTAAGTTCACTACATTGAAACAAAAGGATGGGGGATACGTCACCTTCGATGACAATACCAAAGGTAAAATTATTGACATCGGGAAAATAGGTAAAGAACCCTTTCCTACCATTGATAATGTGTTATTAGTAGAAGGATTAAAACACAATCTTTTAAGTATAAGCCAATTAAGTGACAAAGGGTTCGAAATAACTTTTAAGAAGGAAAAATGTGTTATCCAAAATCCTAAGAACAATGAAACTTTGTTTGTAGCTCATATAATAAATAATGTTTATTGCATAAATCTTGAGAATTTAGTAAATCAAAACGTAACTTGTTTGGCAGCAATGAATGAAATAAGTTGGCTATGACATAGGAAATTAGGACATGCTAGCACGGATCATTTATCCAAATTATTAAAGAAAAGTCTTGTAAAAGGATTACCAAATATTAAATTCATAAAAGACAAGATGTGTGATGCATGCCAAAAGGGAAAGCAAGTTAAAACAAGTTTCAAAAATAAAAAATATATATCCACTAAAAGACCCCTAGAACTACTGCACTTAAACTTATTTGGTCCAACTAGAACCTTAAACCTAGGAGGTAAACAGTATGCTTTTATAATAGTGGATGACTATTTAAGATTCACTTAGGTATTATTCTTAGCAAACAAAGATGAAGCATGTGACATGCTAATCACATTATGTAAGAAATTACAAAATAAAAAAGGCTATACTGTAACAAACTTTAGAAGTGATCAAGGTAGGGAGTTTAAAAATAAAAATATTAAAAAATTCTTTAATGAATATGGAATAAACCATAATTTTTTAGCACCAAGGACTCCACAAAAAAATGGAGTTGTAGAAATAAAAAATAGAACCTTACAAGAAATGACAAGAACTATGTTAAACGAAAATAATGTACCTAAATACTTTTGAGTAAAAGCTGTGTATATAACTTGTTACATTATAAATAGAGTATCCATAAGATCTAGTAAAGACAAAACCCCATATGAATTATGGAAAGGAAGAAAACTCAATATTTCCTACTTTCATGTATTTGGATGCAAATGCTTTATCCTTAATACTAAAGACGATCTAGAAAAGTTTGATGCAAAATCTGATGAAGGAACTTTCTTAGGTTACTCAACAAATAGTAAAGTTTATAGAGTTTACAATAAAAGAACTCTTACAATTATTGAATCAATAGACATAATGTTTGATGAATCAAATGATCATGACAACAAAATTAAGATTGATGAAAAAGAAGATGTTTCACAAAAAGAAGAAGATATTGAAATAAAAAAAGAAAATAATAATGAAGCTTCAAAAGAAAACACCATTGAAAATCTAGAACTACCTAAAGAATGAAGATATGCTAAAAGTCATCTAAAAGACCCAATTCTTGGTGAACCATAAAAAAGAATAACCACTAGAGCCTCATTAAAAAATATTTGTACTTGTCTCAAGATGAACCCAAGAATATAGAAGAAGCCTTAAAATATGATTCTTGGATTATAGCTATGCAGGAGGAACTAAATCAATTTGAAAGAAGTCAAGTATGGGAACTGATACCTAAACCCAAAGATAAGTCAATCATAAGAACTAAATGAGTGTTTAGAAATAAAAAAGGATGAAACTGGGGTAGTTGTAAGAAATAAAGTTAGGCTAGTAGCACAAGGTTATGATCAAGAAGAAGGCATCGATTATGAAGAAACCTTTGCTCTTGTAGCAAGGATGGAAGCAATAAGAATGCTTCTTGCCTATGCAGCTAATAAAGACTTTAAATTATACCAAATGGATGTGAAAAGTGTATTTCTAAATGGTTATATAAATGAAGAAGTTTACGTCAAACAACCTCCAGGTTTTGAAAACTCTAAAAACCCAAATCACGTATTCAAGCTAACTAAAGCTTTATATGGATTGAAACAAGCTCCTAGAGCTTGGTATGATAGACTAAGCAAATTCCTACTCCAAAATAATTTTTCAAGAGAAAAGATAGATAACACTTTGTTTATAAAAACCAAAGATAATGATATGCTTATAGTACAAATTTATGTTGATGATATTATATTTGGAGCAACTCATGAAGAATTGTGTAATGAATCTACAACTATGCAAAGAGAGTTTGAAATGAGTATAATGGGAGAGTTAAATTATTTTCTAGTATTACAATCAAAGAAGCTAAAAAGGGAACTTCCATAAATCAAACTAAGTATATTAAAGACATGTTAAAGAAGTTTGATATGGAAGAAAGTAAACCTATAGGAACTCCTATGAGCACCTCAACTAGTCTCGATAAGGATGAAAAAGGGAAATAAGTAGATACCCAGCATTACCAAGGCATGATAGGAAGCTTACTTTACTTAACAGCAAGTCGACTAGATATCTTGTTTAGTGTGTGTATGTGTGCTAGGTTCCAATCGGCTCCTAAGGAATCACATCAAATAGCAGTGAAATGAATCCTTAGATATTTGCTAGGCACACTAGATCTAGGGTTATGGTATCCAAAAGGAACTGATTTCGAAATGATAAGTTATTCAGATGCAGATTATGCGGGATGCAAAATAAATAGAAAAAGCACTAGTGAGACTTGTCACTTCCTAGGACACTCACTAGTTTCTTGGTTTTCAAAGAAACAAAATTCCGTAGCATTATCTGCAGCTGAAGCAGAATACATAGCAGCTAAGAGCTGTTGTGCTCAAACGTTATACATGAAACAGCAACTAAGGGACTTCAAAATTCAATACCAAACAATCCCCATAAAGTGTGATAATACAAGCGCAATAAATATTTTAAAGAATCCAATATCACATTTAAGAACTAAACATATTGATATACGTCATCATTTTTTAAGAGATAATGTAGACAAGAAAGAAATAGTACTTGAATTTGTTAATACTCATGATCAATTAGCTGATATATTTACTAAAGCATTAGCTGAGGATCAATTTGTATTCATCCGACGGGAATTAGGCATGTTACATATAAGAGAAGTTAACTAAAAGAGAAGAAGAATAATTGTTCAGGGCAAACGACTACCAGATAGCTAGCAGGCGTCTAGCTGGCTACTGTCTGTGTAAAAAGATAGTGGACAGATGACTGTCAACTCAGTGATAGATGACTATCTCACGGCAGGTCGTGTTCATTTCACATAAAAACACTATTTTAAAACCCCCCCTGACATCTGTCCATTCATCTCCCCTTCTCTAAATCAACTCCTCTTCGTTCTCTTCAAAGTTCCTTCTCTCCTAAACTCCTCCCAACGATCATCCATTATAACCCCAATCCATTCACACCTAGGGTTTCCTAAATTTCAGATTCATTAAAATGGTTTGTACCAAAACAGTAGGGAAAAAGGACAAAGCATCCTCGCCTTCTTCAAAGCCTACAAGCAACGACGACATAGGAAAATGGCTGGTCTCATCACATGCGAAAGCATTGTATCAAAATCACATCTCGACAATTGATCCATATTCTGTAAGGTATTAGATGTCACTTTCTTTGAAGAAAACTTTCCTGAAATTCTTGAAATGTTCAAAAATATAGGATGGGATAAGTTTATTCTTCACTGAGTTAAGGGGTATTACCCAGATCAGATTAAATTTTTTTATTCAAACTTGGTAAAGAAAGAAGTTGGAATTTCTATTAAAATTTATGGCTAGAAGATAACTTTTACCCCACACTCTTTACGAAAAACTCTTCGCATCAAGCATGGAAATTTTGAGTGTACTCCAGTAGAAAAACAGTGGACTATGGAGTAAGGTTTTTCACCACAAGAATTTTTGCCTCTTGTGATGAACGATGCACTCGTTTATTTTGGACATCCTCCACCATATAAACAGCTTAATCTCCAAGCATAAATCCTGCACAAGATCATTGTGTATAATATAATTTCGAGGTCTGGATCCTTTGATCATGTGTTGTTCTTCGATTGTTTCATAATGTGGTTCTTATTAAAAGGGAAGAAATTAGACTTAACTAGAATCATACTAAAATGGATGGTTATGAAGCTCGAATCTCCTAGAATTGGGCTTCCGTATGACGACATTCTTTCCTTGATCTTGTCTCATTTTCAAGTCCCCTCTCCATCTTCAAAAATAGTGAAGCGAACCCATTATCATGTCTTCTCCACTACTTCATTAAAAAGAATGGGTTACAAAAAGTATACTGAGGGATGGATGTTTAGGGGCAATAAACCAGCAAGACCTACATAAGAAGAGAGGAATCCAGCTCTTAAAGAAGCTAATATGCAACCTTGGTTTGTTCCATTTTACCAGAATTATACCAGCTTCAATTCTGAAATGCGGGAAAATTTTTCTTCTCTTCAGGATAAGATCTCAAACATTGATGACAAATACACTTTGCTGGATAATCGCATTGCCAAAATAGAACACCATGTCACACAAACTCAAGAGAGCAATGAAGCTGATGATGAAGAAGAAGCTGCAAGTGAAGAAGGAGAAGATGAAGGAGAAGCTGAAGAAAAAAGGGAAGATGCAGGAGATGATGAAGAAGAAACTGAAGAAGAAGAAGAAGAAGAAGAAGAAGAAGAAGAAGGCTCACAACAATCCAAAGGCAAAGGAATTGCTGTAGATAGTGACACTGATTCTGCGACATAGACTTTTGATGTTGTTTTTGTATGCTACACATACTTTGCTTCTACTTGTATGCCCTTTTGTTAATGTCAAAAGGGGGAGTATATGTGTGTGAGCAAAGTCTATAAACTTATGTCTGAACTTATGTATTTGCTCTTGTATGTATTTGCTTATGTATTGCAAAGTCCATGAACTTATGTATGAACTTGTATTTGCTTATGTATTTCCAGGTATTTCCAGTTCTGAAATTTGAACATGTGTTTGTATTTTCAGTCTCGTGTACAACCTCTATAAAGAGTTTTATGAAATATATAGCCCTAATCCTAGAACTTTCAAATCTTCTAAGCTTATGTCTTGATGTGTCTTAAACCTATGCTAATTGACAGGGGGAGCATTAAGTTTAATTTTATATCTTTGCTCATTTTTTGTCATCATAAAAAAGGGGGAGATTGTTGACCTAGTTAGACTTACAAGCTCTTGGTTTTGATGATAACAAAGTAAAGTTATTTAATGAATTTTCAAGTGATATGATTACAGGCAAAGATTATTTGCTCAAATTACATATACCCTGACATGAAAAGCCTACAAGGATCAAGGAGCAAGGAAAGTTACACATGCATACCAAAAATCCACAATGAAAGCTCATAGAAGTTTGAAAGATTGAAGAACAACATTGAAAGGACTCGAAGCAAATGTCAAATTAGCTTACGACAAAGTTTTTGTAAGTACTTCTTAGTGTATTCAAATATGAATTTTTTATTTTGAAGCTCAGAGACTTAGAGACCTTAGTATAAAACTTGAAACAAGTTTTTCAAAGATAAACAAGTTCATATTCCAAGATTATTTGATCAAAGAAGTGAGAACTCAAAAACATGTTGAAATGAGGAAAATCTAGTTGACATACGACTGTTTGTCTATAGACAGACGACTGGCAAATTAAGAGTATTTTAACTGAAGTTAGAAGCCTGAGAGACGACTGTCAAGGTTTTGACAGACGATTGCCAGTGCAACTTGAGACGTCTGTGTGTGTTCAGCCACACACCTGTCGCCCTTTTGAGTTTGTTTTTAAAACCAAGTTGTTCTGGTGACAGATGATTGCCACTCTACTGAGTTGTTTTAAAACTAAATTATTCTGGTGAAAGACGACTGCTAATTTGGGGACAGACGACTGCCACCTCTCTGCCTATGAATTATGTAGTTATAATATATGGACAGACGACTGCCAGGACTTCACAGTCGTCTGGCTCGCGGCAGTTTTCGAATTTCCAATGGATATATTTTTTGAAATTCAAATTATTTAAAGCTTAAATAAATTTAAAACTTGGAAACTACTCTAAGTGAACTTGGGGAACAAGCAAGAAGTCTTTCTACCTCTATAAATACCCTAAAGGATCATTGTTTTAGACAACAAGAAATCAATTCACCTCTCATACTCTCTCAAAGCCTACTGAAGTTCTGAAAGTGTGCTATTACTCTCATCACTCACGAAATTCTATGAAAGCTTTGCTTTGTTTCTCACTGAGTTTGTGCATCAAGTTATTGATTCTTTCCTCCATTGAAAGATACCTATGGTGATAAGTTTTTAAGAGCTTCATTTTGAAATTCATGTTTTGAATTTACTGAAGTACCTAGTGTTTTTAATTTGTACTAATCAGCTCTTTGAGGAGCAAGTTCTTATACGCTTGTTTTATATCTTTGTAATAGGTTAATGGACGGTTCGAGTGATGAATCATTGGACCAAACAAGGGGATATTGTTTGGAGAAAGCAGGATCTAGCCTTACCCAAGGAGTGTTTCTAACTGGTATTGTCTTGCCTGGTAAAGGAACGGTAATAGTGAATCCTTTGGTAGTTTTACCAAGGGCGAGGACGTAGGCTTTGTTGAAGCCGAACCTCATAAAAAACCCTGTATTTTCTTTCTCTAATCTACTCTTTATTTTTTGGCAAAAGATATAATCTGTGTGGTTGCTTTAAAATTAAATTCTGAATGTTTGGTTGTTAAATAGACCGTAAGGTAATTTGTTTTGGATTGATTGACATTGATTGCGGAAACCGAAAGGGACTATGTTGGTTGATCAGCCTTTGCTTATTAATTTGAAAGTTTATTTAAAAGTTCAACATTAGGAAGAAAAATAATTGGATACAGGACTTGTACCATGTTCAGCAAATTTTTATATCAATACAGGGCTATTCTTATAAAGATTGAGTAATTGATCTTATTGTTTTGATTGTGATTACTCTAGAAAAATTTTGTAATTGTGTTTAAGTTTTGATTATCGTTATAACTCAAAAGAACTAAAACTAAGGGGAATAAAAATTTTAAAATCCCAATTCACCCTCCTCTTTTGAAACTATTCCAATTTAAGACTTGTTTCGAACAAATAACTTGATTAGAACACTATTGAGTATATTAGCGATTATATCTTGTTGAGTGTAGAATTGCACATATGCACCACTGAGCTTACAGTTCTTACATGTTTGGTGTGGATTGATTATTACTTGTGCGTAATTGAGTACACATCTGCTTTACATGAAAGCATAATCACTGTACTAATTTCATTTTGAGAGAATATTGTTGTATTTCCAAGCGTGGCCTGAGGGAGTGGTAATCTAGCCCGGTAAGGATTGTGTAAAGGTTGGGGCTAGCCCTATGACTTTGAACTAGGGCCTTCTCTGCCCTATAAGGAGAGTTTGTAAAGGTTGAGGTCAGCCCTGTGCTAATTGACCTAGTTGTATTAGGTGCCACTCCACCCATTAAGTGAGCTATTAATGGAAGCCTTGGGCTTGCGAGCTAGAGGCGGGGACGTAGGCACAGTTGACCGAACCTCGATAACTTATCGTGTGTCTGTTTATATTTTCGCACTTTATATTTACCGCACGTGTATGTTATAATGTGAATGATGCACATGATTTGAATTTCAGCATTTTATATTTATCTGCGCATTTAGGATTGTATAGAAAGACCCTAGGTTGTGATATTCTGCTAACATCTGGTTTAATCTAAGAATAAGTTTTTAAAATTCCAATTCACCCCCCTCTTGGGAATACACCAATACTAACAATTGGTATCAGAGCCTTGTCACACTAGACTTAAACGTTTTTACAAAAAGATTGCAATGACTCAATTTAGTGTATCCCCATTCGGTGTGGGACAATCACTTTCAGATCCTCCATTGTTTTATGGTGTAGATTTTATAGTTTGGAAATTTAGAATGACCGTTTTTATAAAATCTTGGAATTGGAGGGCCTAGCAAGTGATCGATAAAGGAATTTGTATGCTAGTAGAAAATAATATTAATTTGTTGCATGCAAATTCACATGCCATGGACATGCTATATTGTGCTTTAAGCTCTAATATTTTTTTAAGATTATGGCATGTACAAATGGGAGGATCTAGGTTGAGCTGGAAAAGAAATATGAAGAGATCCAGAAAAGGAGATCATCACTCCAGAGGTGTTATGTTAAGATAATCAGGGAATGGTAAGTGATAGGGAAATGACATTAGCAGAAGAAGAGGTATATGATTCTAACTGAAACTCAATTGATGATTCTTACATTATCTGTTGTAATATGTCAAATGCTAAATCATCTGTTGAATACCATGATAATTTTGTTGATGACGCATGTGATGATTCTTATGCTAAATGCTATGTTGTGTCATATGATGAATCATCTAATATTCCCTATGATAATACTGTGGAAATTGCATGCAATGATTCATATAATGACTATGACATATCTTATGATGAATCATGTGCTGAATTGATAAATCAAAGCATGCCTTCATATGAAAAGCTAGATAATCTTTATTGAAAATGAATAAATTTCTAGCAAAGTTATCTAAGCAGAAATCCATTTTGAAAAAATGAAAACAAAAGCATGGCAAAGCAATTAAGAAAAATGAAAAATTATTCTGCCATCTTAGAAAAGAGAAAGATTAAGAAATTGAAAATTATTTGCTTAGAAGAAGAAATGGATGATTATTCTAGAGTTTCACTCGAAATTAAGAATGAAAAGAATAATCATAATAAGCCCTTAAGAGTTAAAAAGAAAAACATTTTCAAGAAGGGTTCATCATTTAAATCCAATAGTCTAGCCTCACTGAAGAAAAATAGAATAAATAAGCACAGTCTTTTATGTATATTCAATACCTGATTATTGACAAAACTATGTGACACATATGGTTTAGTTGCTTACTTAGAAGTGCTAGAGACTTAGAAAAGGAACTGAAATGGATAATCAGCAAAGCAAACCCCGTAGGACCTAAGGAAAAATAGATTTAAATTAAAATTATCAAATTAGCTATTTGTCTCCTTAGACCTTAGGACTAGATTTAGCGGGTAGTGATGATTAGAAGGCTAGGAAGTAGTCTATGCTTAAATTCCAAAACTTAGTATTTGCATTCTCTATATACTATTTTTTTATACTAAGATTAAAATCCACTTTCAAAATGGACAAAGCAATCTTGCTTGATAAACAATTCAAATTTCTTAACTCTCACTTAAATGTAGATATCCTAAGTTAAGCATACATTGTCCCATTGCACAAACTTGTGGGTTTAGGGAACCCATATATCACTATATAACATTTAATCCTAAACCCATCCGTGAATTAAAAGCATTGAACAAGTAGCAGTCATCATTCTAGGTTTATAGCACTATTGATCATAAATGACTATATATATATTGAGTGCTCCTTGGCTAGTCTGTTAGGACATATTCACTACCTTGAAAACATTTAGAATAATGTCAACTAATTCTAAATACTCTTCTGAACTAAATGATAATTTAACTTTAAGAGTATTTATTTTAATTCACTTCATAAGCTCTCAACATTAAATCAATCATTTAGAGTTTCACCTATCGGAATGATGTTGAATGGCTAAAATTATTTGCACTAGGTTTCAAATCTAGATTATGAATCAAATTTGAAAGAAGCCTATGCATGATAGTTAAATTTAAAAGTCATTCAAACTCATGCCTCTCACATTTTGAAGATAATAAGAAAAGAGACAGTTATAGGCTTATCACACTTAAACGAATATACATTGTGACCTTTTGGTCCAATAAGCCTAAACATTCATACCAAGTCTAAATCCATTGAAAATCTTATAACTCTTGACTAAAGAAATTAGAAAATAAAAGAAGGCATTAAATGAGTTGAGTACATAACTCAAGGGGAGCACTTCTTTTCAAAATTTCATGACTCTTTTGAATGCTCTCACTATTATATTTCCATATGCCTTTAATAAAAACACACGAACACTAACCTCATGACTATCCAATGTTAGTCATTGTTCATGTTATATCTTGATGGATAGTGATTTGTGATTATCTAGTATTGTGAACTATTATTGAATATACCCATTTGATAATACTTGATTGCATGGAACGCCATCTGCAAGGCTGTTGTAGAAACTTATTTACTTGCATGCTTGTATGGAACGCCAACTGCATGACTGATGCAGTAATTTTGTGTATTGCATGCTGGTAGTGGATATAGGTTCTTGCATGCTTAAACTGAATTATTTTTGAATTGATTGCTTGAATCCACCGGGTTTGGTGCACGAAAATTTGGGGAAATTTTCGATTTACAACGATATGCTGCCGAAAATTATTCGATAGGTAATTTTCCCAAAACCAAAACCTTGTGTTTAAAGATATTATGATAATATTAAGCGTTAAAATATTTTTGAAAGCGTGAGTGAAAGCACACTTCATCCACTGAAATATCGAGGCTTTTAAGAATAACCCTAAACATTATAGCCAGTGCTTAAAGGCTTATGATTTGATATGGAATGTCCTTGGTCATGAACATTATTGCATGCCTCAATATATACTCTCCTGATACATCTATGATCTTTAGGAACAACTATACTAATCAAGTGACAAATGTAATCGCAAATACTCAGTATAGTTGGTTTTTAAAAGAATTGGATTGATGGCTTATACTACTTGGCATTCTTATGAAATAAATACTCATTAAGTTAAGCAGCTTATTGTATCTAAGCATGAATTCCAAATGATAAGGGAAGCATCTAAAAGTAAATACTCAGTTTGTTTTTGCTCGCAAATATTTTTAGCTAGATCTATTGTGAACTCATTATGACATGTGATTGAATGAAAGTTTTATGAAAATCATAATGCCGCAGTATCTGGCCACAAACTGTTTTTGTTTGCCATTGATCTTACATGTTGATTATTGAATTTTTTTGAATCATATATTTATTGATTCGGTTCTTATTTTCTGTAATTTGATAAATGGCCGTAAAACAGAACTTATCTACTCCCGACCTAACGCTCACTCTGTCTTTTTGCTTGATAGTCGTTGTCGTGATCGTCATCCACATCAGGCCCATCCATACTTGCTCCCACCCCCCTCTCACTACCCACCTTATCTTAATTCTTGCTTATTTAATCGTTCATTCC
>NC_080425.1:67467455-67487455 GCF_029873635.1 Malania oleifera
TATATCAATTCTATCTTTAATATACTTGCATCTATTTTTGGGTTAAGAAATGTTCAAATCCCCTCGGGTAAATTTTCAGCATTTCTTTCTATTCAAAAATAAAATTATATATATTTTTTACACAAAAATTGTGTGGCATAAGTTTATTTCTACGTTGCATTTTTTTTATGAAAATATGAGTAAAGATGAGATTTTCACGATATTATTTTAAATTGCATAAATTATAATAAGATGATTTTAAAACCCCTTATGACAACGAAAGTTCAAAGTTACAGATGCTCTGTACCGCAACTTAAAGTTTAAACGGATCAAAGTGCACCCACACTGTTTACAGAGTGATTATTTATGTTAGTGGATTTCTCTTGAGTGCACACCTGGTTCCGGACCGGGACTTAATAAGGAAAATCTCACTTAAAGTTTACGCACGTTGATTTAGTTTGGTCAGTCAGCCAACTAAGTCCAGTCTTTGGACCGCACAACCCAGTCATGGGGGTAAACATGACTTGCGGTAAACAGGCCTAAGAGTTGTTTTTACAATATATATTTATACATATTTAATTACGTGTACAAAGTTATTGATGATTTGAAGGAAAAGTGTAAATTTACGTGAAAATGATCATTCTAGTGCTTAAATGACGATCTAAGGAAAACATATAAGAAAAAGTATATGTATGTTTATCATTAAATATTTTTACAGTTTTAAAGTTAAAAATTTAATTTAACAGTTATAGTATATGATTATAAAATTTTACTGTTGTAATTGATGACAAAAGTTTTATGCAAAAATTTTTAAATTTATATTTATTCTAAAAGAAATTTTGAAGTTATAGTATTAAATATTATTTTACGAAATTAAATAATCTCATTTACTTACTGAGCGTCGTCTCACTCCAATTATATTTTTATTTCAGATGACTCTGAAGAGCATGTCAGAAATCAGGCTTAGTAAGCATGCGGGTGGGGATAGAAAAATAAAGATTGATTAGAAATATTACCATGATGTTAGATATTTATGTTTGTGTAATTTTTTTTTTAAATAAATGATTGTAATATGGATAATTAGCGCTCTGGTTTAATAATAATTGAGTTTATTTCGCTTGCCTCTCACGAGATTGCCTCAACTCCCTTGCTCTCTCTTCACCCTCACTAGAACCATCTTCCTCTTCTCTAACTCCCGTATCACGAGTCTCTCCTACCTCTCCATCAGTATTTTCTCCATTCCCATTTTCACTCACCCCTTCTGCATTCTCACCATCACCATCACCCCATTCTAAGTCTACTACTATTTTTTTTTTCATAACTCACATCCCAATCCTATTGCTTTTCTTCTTCAAAAATTACATCTCTACTCACAACAACTTTCTTAGCAACAGGATTGAATAGCCTGTAACCTTTTGATTCCTCACTAACTCCCAATAGCACACAAGTAATGCTTCTATTATCAAGTTTAGTCCTCCTTTCTTCTGGAACATGAACATGTGCTATGCAACCAAAGACCCGAAAATGATCTACTGAGGGTTTCACTCCACTCCAAGCCTTCTCTGGTGTAACATCATTGACTACCAATGTAGGACACCTGTTTAGGACATAAATAGTCCAGTTCACTGCCTCTGGCCAAAAAGTCTTGGGAATGTTGTTGTCAGATAACATGGAACGAACCATGTTCATCATGGTTCTATTTTTCCTTTCAGCTACACCGTTCTGTTGCGGAGTATAAGTAGTGGTCAACTGCCTCTTGATCCCACTTTGTTTGCCAAAATCATTGAACTCATTTGAATTGAATTTTCCTCCCCTATCAGTGCGAAGACACTTAACAAATAATCTTGTTTCTTTTTCAATCATAGTCTTAAAGCATTTGAAAGAATTTAAAGCCTCTAACTTTTCTACCAAGAAATACACCCATGCTTTTCTACTATAATCATCAATGAATAACAAGATGTACCTCTTGTTGCTATTAGATGTAGGAGTGATCGGACCACAAATATCTGCATGAATAAGTTCCAACTTATGAGTTGCTCTCCAAGTACTCTTCTTTGGAATAGGATCACGATGTTGCTTCCCTTTGATGCAATCAGTGTATGTCACACTTGAGGTAGAGAGTTGAGGAAGTCCACGTACCATATTCTTGTACAGCAAGGTTCTCAAACCCTTGTAACTTAGATGCCCATACCACCGATGCCAAAGATAAAACAAGTTTTGAGTTCTTGTGTGAAAGCACTGATTAGATTGCACTTGAGAAGGAGCTTGAGATTGAGATAGCAAGATAAATGTTAGCTTTGGTGCAATCCCAAGAGGGGGGGGGGGTGAATTGGAATTTAAAACTTTTTCACCTAGGTTAATTTATCCAACAACAGTTAATACACAACCTAGGGTCAGTCTATATAGTTTCCAAATGCGTAGATAAGTATAACGTGGAAATTAAGTCATACACATCATTCACTCATAACATACATGTGCGGTAAATATAAACTGCATGAATATAAACAAACACACGATATGTTATCGAGGTTCAGCCAACTGTGCCTACGTCCCTGCCTCAAGCTTGCAAGCTCGAGGATTCCACTAAAGACTCACTTAAGGGTGGAGCGAGCCTGTTTACAACCAGGTCAAATTAACACAAGGTTGACCTCAACCTTAACCAGGTCAATTAGCGGGGCTGACCTCAACCTACACGCCTTAACAGGACGACGCACCTAACTTTCCTAACCGGGTTTAAGCCAATCCGGGACTATTCCAGGGCTAGTCTCCCTCTTCAGGCCTGTGCCTGGAAATACAACAAATGTGTATAAAATTTGTACACGGAAATATGCTCCTAGAAAAGTAGATGTGTGCACCAATACAGCTTAATCAATAAAGCAAGCCCGAATGATATGTAGATATGCTCAGTGCTCTAATGTGTGCTAAACACTCAATCAAGTATGATAATCAATCAAGATCTAGAGTGTGTATCTAAGCAAGATTTGAAACACAATATTCGAATATCACAAAATTATATCAGGGTTTCAAATATGCTAAGCTAGATAGATCAAACAAACTCAATACAATATTTCAATATCTAAAGCACAATGGAGTTGTTTGAAAGACTAGCATTTCGCAAAAGGATTTTTGCACACAAAATCTTGGTTTAGGTATCTTGCAACAACAATGCAAGAACCATAACCCTCAAAGTCTTTCCACACAAGATTTGTCAAATGAAATCCGTGGAAGAAATTTAGGCTGTACTCTCAAATAAAATCAATCAAATTTTATACCAAAAGAGAGTATGAGCTAGAGAGATTACGCACTATAGCCTTATAGAAATACTCACAATGCTTAGAGAAATCAAGATTGAAGAGTATATGAGTGTTTACAAGAAGTATTTGGCTAATATAGGATTTTGAGAGTTGAGAGAGTTTTTCCCTAATCAAGTTTTTGCTAATCCTTTTTTATTTTTCTCAAATGAGCTCATATATATAGACATGGGAGAAAATATGACTGTTGGGGACCTGTTAGGTATTATTAGAAAATTTTAATGATGTTTAAAGCATTTTAACCCTGTTTAAAAAATTTAACCCCGGTAAAAATGATGACAACCTGAGAGGTCCGGTCGACCAAAAATGTTTCGGTCGACCAAGTTTCAAATGGTCCGATCGACTAGGAGAATATTGAACTGAGGTCTTAGTCGACCAGGAGAAGGCGATTTTCCAATTTTTCAAGTTTCGATCGACCAGGGCATTTTGAATTGCCTAGTTCGGTCGACCAGACCGTTGGGAATTCTCCCGAGGACCCTTCGGTTGACCAGGTAGTTGGAGAACAAAAGTAGTCCGTCGACCAAATGGTCAAAAATTGACCAAGGAGGTTTTCGGTCCACCAGGGCCTTTTGAACTACCTGGTCCGGTCGACCAGATGGTCAAACTTTGACTTAGGGAGGCTTCTTGAAGTACATGTTTCGGTCGACCAGGTGGTCAAAATGTTGACCAAAAAGAGTTTCGGTCGACCAGGGCCTTTTGAACTATCTGTTTTGGTCGACCAGATGTTTCGGTCGACCGGGCCAAAATGAACTGACTTTGCTAGTCGACCGAAAGTGCACCATGTGTGCATTTCGATCCCGTTTCGAAACAAACAAGTCCTATTCAAGTGTCTGTCCTAGGATCACTTGGGGTCCAATTTGAAGACACCGAAAAAGTTCAGTGTCGGTCGACCTAAGGGAAAACCATAAGGTCTTTCTAAGGTCCGTGTAGGTCCCTAATGTCCAACTAAGATCGATTTGAGCATACCTACCTATCATGCATGATGCAAATTATTACAAGCTATATGAGTGTACAGTCCATAATAAAATTACATCCCAGAATGAAGAAACTAGATAATAAATACAAATGCATCACAAGATTCTTCATTCATCGACACGAACACCGCACGCCATCATGATAAGTCTTTTAGTCCTGAAGCGCGCACAAGGTGAACCTGCATGCAGTTCTCAGTACAACCATTAGTACCAAGAGTATTTGTCATTTTCAAAACAGGGCTTGACCAATCATGTCAACAATAAACATCCGATTGGCACTCATGTTGGTTTGAATTATCAAACCCATCTCTGGATGAAATATCTTGCACATCCCTTCCTTGATCAAAATAGCCAAGCCTCTTTCTTGTAACTACCCTATGCTCAAGAGATTTTTTCTTAACACTGGAATATAGTATACCTCAGCAACTACATGATTGACTCCATTCAGCATCAGCTTCACACTTCCCTTTCCCATCACATCCATTTTAGTGTTGTTCCCCAATTTTACCGAATGTCAAAATTTTTCATTGAGTTCATTGAACATAGTTCAATCGCCGCACATGTGATTAGAACACCTTGAATCAAGAAACCATGCATCTTCTCTTCTGGCCTTATACAACTCCACATAAGACATCAAAAGCATTTCTTCTTCCTCATCAAGTTCTGCATAATTTGCTTCTTTGTTCCTAGAAGGACATTCATATTGAAAATGTCCAAGTTGATGACATCGGTAACACTCCACAGTTGCCTTGTTGAAGTTTGTTCGACCTCTCCCTCTTCCTCTTCCTCTGTAGGTACCACGACCATGACCTCTTCCTCCTTCAGATGTCACTTTCAAAACCTGTTCCTCACCATTATGTCTCTGAAACTTCTATTCATGCACTATTAATGAACTTTGTAACTCATCAATAGTAAGAGCATCAATGTCCTTTGACTCCTCAATAGAACATACAACATAGTTGAACTTCTCAGTTAAAGAGCACAGAATTTTCTCCACCAATTTAACATCCTGCATATCTTCTCCATAAATTTGTATCTTGTTGGCCACTGTCATAACCCTAGAGAAGTACTCTGTCACTCCTTCCCCAGTCCTCATCTCAAGAGTTTCAAATTCTTTGTGGGGAGCTTGAAGATGAGACCTTTTGACCCTTACATTTCCTTTCAATTTTTTTTCATGGTGTCCCATATATCTTTGGCAGTATCCTTCTTGAGAATGGTGTCAAGAACGGTCCGATCGATCACCTGGAAGAGATAGTTCTTCACTTTCAGGTTATTCAGCTTAATCTCATCATTCTTCTTTCGCTGTGCATTTGTCTGCACCAACTCACTTGCTGGCTCAATATAGCCAGGCTCCACTAGCCCCAAAATTCTTTAGATCGTAGAAAATTTTCCATCAACATGCTCCAATGGTCATAGTGACCATCAAAGCGAGGAATGGTTGGCTGTATAAAACTCCCTTCTATAGTCATCTTCTGTGCTGCTGCAAGAACTTGAAAGACTGCTGCTTTGATTTATCAGGCCCAATGGGGGCTCTGATACCAGATTGTTGGGAACTTTGATCGAAGAACAAGAACACAACAAGCTGGATTGAATAACTTCCTTTTATTAACAATAACTTTGGCTTTAAATAGTCATTCAATACATGATCTTAACAGAAACTAGAAAGCAAAGTGGTAACAGAAATTTGAAATAATTCAAATACAAATAGGTGTCCCTAAAAACTAGAGATTTCCCTGAAAATTAGGGCATTATCTAACAAAAAATCTGCATTAAACTCCTTCAAGCCGATTGTCGAACCACTATAAAAAGTGTTTGCTATTTATCTTCCCTTCTCTTCTTCGATGTTATTACTTTGTGTATTCTTAGTTTGTTTAAATTACCTCAACCAAGTACTTTAATCTCATTTAAAAAAAACTCAATTCACCCTCCCTTTCTTGAGTTATCACTTAGGCCAACAACATTTTTTTAGATTTGTGTATTAGCTACGAGCACGTGACAATCACGACTCACGTGTTACACACATACATTCACCCATGTGCAACCACACACTTTGGCAAGCATACACACCAACTCTCACATATGCATCAAAGCCCACAAACTTACACTCCTTTATATATAGAAACCATATGTTTGTTCATTCATAATCACATATCTATATCCCCACATCCTAATATATCTAGGCTAATGACCCACTTACGTGTTCACCTATCTATTACACACATGCACACATGCATGTACACATTATCTAGACCCATGCATAGAAGCACGCCATACACATGCATGTGCTCACCTAAACATATATACGAGCAGACATGTAAAATGACATCCTTGCTCACAGGTTCACGTGAATTCACTTTCACACACTCAAACATGCATAATAGTCCAATGCTTTTCCGCGCATGTAAACCCATACCAAGACATGCTAACATGCACCTACCGCACCCACACACACACACACACACATGTAGCCATGTGCCAATTAATTTTAATTCATTTATCTTTTATTTTATTTATTTTAAAATTTTAACTTATTAAAATGAAGAAAACCACAAGTGAGCCCTAGAGGAATGCCCAAAAATTTTGAAAATGCAAATAGGATAGACTAGAAAATAAAAAACGAAAAATATGGGGGCTTTTTTTTTTTTTTTTTTGAATATCGCCGGGTGTCCACGCTCGTCAACGTCCGTTTTAACGGTCCACACTAGTCGTGACTAATCCCACGCCCTGTGGATACGGCCCCACATCACCACAAGGGGGGTAAATTACAGGAGCTCAGGGCCAGGAATCAAACCCGGGAGGCATTTCTACTAACTGTCAAGCGGCACTCCCAGTATTCGCCCTGCCTCCTGAGCTACACCCTGGGGGCAATATGGGGGCTTTCTTGATTGTTATGCAAAAGGTTGAAACCTTATTGAATTGTATTAAACTATTTTAAACCTTTTTAGACCACCCAAAAAAAAGGCTAAAAAATTGTAAAAACGTTTCAGAACAGCAAAAATGGGCAAAAAGAGAAGAGGAATCATGGCTTATCTTCTCCCTCTATGTTTCTCAACTTGGATTCTAATAAGGCTCATCTTCTAGTTCATTTAGTTTTTTTGCCTTATTTTCTTTGTTCTTAACCTTTGGTTTATTTGATGCTTGCATCATTTGGAGATTCAACTACATACTAGAGTGTGACCTTAGTTTTAGTCACTCTTGTTTTGAGCTATAACTACTCTAATACTAGTGCTATTTAGAAATTTAAAACCATATGTTTTAATATATTCTATGCCATTCTTATGCACCCATGGAAGGTGCCACGTGAAGGCTATATGGCCTATTGTGTGATACCGAAGTGGGTTGGGCAAACAAGACTATAGAACCAACCAACGAACATAAGCCTTAATCGAACTATTTTAGTATATTTTCCCCCACAAAAAAATTGGCACGTGGCTTTAAGAAGTTTAATCATTTCACATATTTAGGATAGAACTTCATCTAGCTAGCATATAAGAAGATTCATGAGTTCATCCTTGGTTAAAAATATGAAAATGACCATTATTTTGTGAGATAAATATCACCCAATACAAAATTATTGCCTAAATGTGACAAATACTTAAATCAACCTGAGGTGTGGTGAAGAATCATGGGTATCAAAATCAAATAAGAATATTGTAATAAAGATATTGTGTGATTTTGTGGAGGATTGCAAAGTTAAATTGAAATTGTGAAAGTTGGAATTTCAAATTGTGATAATGGTAAAATCTTCAAGAATGGACCATTTGGTAATTGTAGGTTTAAATCTAAGTGACAAGGCAAGAGAATAAGATTGAGAGAACCAAATCCCTAGAAATCAAGGTGTCAGTTGACCAAATTGTTTATAAATAACCATATACAACGAGAAAGAGGATTCTTAAACCAATACATTACTTCTTTGGCCTTTGTGCCATTATCTTCTTCTCCTTCTCCTGCTGTGATCCTCTCTCTCTCTCTCTCTCTCTCTCTCTCTCTCTCTCTCTCTCTCTCTCTCTCTCTAATCTAAGTCTAGTCTTCTCTGTCCTTTCTCTCACTTCTATGATTTTTATATTTGTAATTCTACAATTCTCTATTTCTCCATCCTTGTCTTATAAACAATCCTAGCTGGTAGGACACACTATGCCTCCGAAGTGAGTTGCCATAGGTTCCTAATTTTATGCTGACTAACCTACTACTCTTCAACCCTTTTCTTAAAAGACATTTATTTTGCACAAACAAGTATTTAAATTATGAAAAAAAAAATAGAATTTTATAAATGTTTATCCCATTTAATATAATTTGAAATCCAAACCTCAAATTCCATCTTCCAAAAACATGAAAAGCAAATTCAATTATAGTTGAGCTTGAGGATTACAAGGATATATTTTTGCTCACAAAAGATTTACATTATTCCATACTTTTGTATACAGTATGAATACATTCAAGTAAAATATAAAAACAAAATAAAATTTTAAGAAGTAATAATGTCAAATTTTTGCCACAAAGTTTCCCCTATTTTGAAGAAAGCCCAACAAATAAGAAACAATTGTTTCTAGAAGACCCTTAAATGTGAACGTGTAGAAGAAACTACAACCATGGATCGGGAAGTGATTGAAGAAGGATGAATTGGTGCGTGACCTATCAAAATATACAACACAAAGATATGCAGGGGAAATGTGTGGTGAAATATTAGTGATGAACAAAGCACATAGCTAATCAAAGAGGACAATCAAACAACATTGATAACATTAAATCAGTATTTGTCATCACCGAATGTTACTCATGCAGTAGGGTCATGGAGGTGTCGTCAATTTCACTTCACGGACTTGTTCACTTTTCAAAGATGGGATGAACAAGGGAAATAACAGGGGACCAGCTTTCATTGCTTTGACCACCAAACTTTGATATGCCTATGGCGTTATTTTTTAGTATTGGAAAATTGAAAGCAAGAATCCTTTTCTTTTTCTAGCTAATATATAAGTATCATTTCATGTAGTGAGAATAAATTATAATCACGTATATTATGTCCAAAATTTTCCACACAATATATAACTTCTTCTTAAAAATAACTGATATGCCCTAAATATATTAGCTTATAAAAGGAAGTCAAAACCCAACAATCACTACCCAAGTCAAATCCTCTGGCAAGAGCGACTAGCTCTAATCCAATAATAAAGGGAGAGATCCACGCTAGCGTCTTAAATGCCTAGAGTGATCCATGCTGGCGCTTTAAACCTCTAGAGTGATCCACGCCCCGGCATTATAATGAAGGATCACCCCAAGGGTCAAACCTCGCCACTATAAGAAGGGTGATGCAAACAATCCAAGGTAACTCACTCTTAACCCACTTTACTGTTGCATTTAACCTCTTTGAGCGTTCCCTTAGTTAGGCGTCGGAGTGATCCCCCAGAGTAGACCCTGACTCCTCCAAGTCTACTGTGTTCCCATACTTTTCAGGTCATCGGAAGTCGGAGAGCGATGTCGTAGGTCATCACCCATTTTATGCCGCAATAGTTGGCGCCGTTTGTGGGAACTTGCTTCTGAGAGGTACTCATTTTGCTCTCGACTTCCGACATTCAAATAATGCCAACCATTCACGGCTCTAGCTTTGGCCCTACTGTTGGAAAAGAATTTCCTCAGTCCATTCACTTCACACCCATAGAACATTCAGGAGTCACTGGGGAGGAATTTCTTACCTTCCAAAAGAAGATGGAGAATATGTTCAATTTACTCTTGCAGCAAAAGAGTCAGGAAGAGCATGTCCCCCACCAACAACAGGTTAGCCTTAACCCACCTAAGAAAGCAGAGGAACTAAAGAAGAGTAAGGGAAAAACTAACCTCACTAAGAAGGTGGAAGATGTGAATAGCATAGGAGTCAACGAGTAAAGATCGATCGAATTGGAGGAATGGATTAAAAAGATAGACCAAATTGAGAAGATGATGAAAGAAGGCCAGACCAAGCCCTTCTACGATGAAGCCTTTCTAATATCCTCGGAGCCTCCATTCACTAAAGAAGTGAAGGAGGTGTTGCTTCCCAGCAAATTCAAAATGCTAACCTTTGAAAGGTACGATGGTTTGTCTGACCCGGTCGATCATCTAGACACCTTTAAGGTATTGATGCAATTACAGGGCGCACCTTATGCCATCATGCTCCGAGCATTTGCTGGAACCCTTAAAGGTAGTGCCAAAGATTGGTACCAAACCCTACAGCCTGAAAAAATCAGTTCTTTCTCAAAGATGGAGCAGCGTTTCACCGGCCATTTTCTCAGTAGTCGGAGAATTGTCAAAACATCAGCTCATCTAATGAGCATGGTTTAGGGAGAAAGGGAGACACTAAAAAAGTTCATGCACCGCTTCGTCACCGCGACCATGGAAATTCGCAACCTAGACATTGGAGTGGCATTGGCAGCCCTGACCACGACCCTTCAGCCAGGACACTTCCTGTATTCTCTAGGAAAGTGACCCCCAATTGACATAGGGGAACTGATGGCAATAGCGCATAAGTATATTAATTTGGAAGAGGTAATGGAGATAAGAAGAGAGCGAACTTATCTGAAGAGAAAGAGTTCGAAGGATATGGGGGAGGCCTCTAAAATAGGGAAGGGGAAAGAGACTAACAAGTTGCATAGCAGCCCTAGGGGGTTAGGACATACAAGTAAGTTCTAGTTCTACACTCCCCTAGATGTCTCACATTCCAATGCTCTAGGGGGTTTTGACCTAATCTAGCATGCCCAAGAAAATTGTTGCATTAAAATGCATCTCTGTCAATCATGTACTCGAACATTTTGTGTGTTTTTATTAAATTATCAAATTTTTCATACATACCTATAACTACATTCTCTCTCATGCTATTCGATTTCAGTCCAAAAAATGAGTACAGCTCATTAGGCAAAGAAGAATTGGCCCAACTGACAAGCAAACCTCGTGAGATCAGAAGACAACCCAAAAAATGAGCATTGCTCATTTGGCGAAATCGGCCTAACTGACAAGCAAAGATCGTGGGGCAAGAAGACTACCTAACAAATAAGCTTTGCTCACTAGGCGAAATTGGCCCAACTAACAAGCAAAGCTCGCGAGGCAAGAAGACTGCCCAATAAATGAGCACAGCTCATTAGGCGAGATCAGGTCAACTGACGAGCAAAGCTCGTGAGGCCAGAAGACAGCCCAACAAATGAGCATAGCTCATTAGGCGGGATTGGCCCAACTGACGAGCAAAGCTTGTGAGGCTAGAAGACTGCCCAACAAATGAGCATAGCTCATTAGGAAAAATTGACCCAACTAACAAGCAAACCTTGGGAGGCCAAAAGATTACCCAACAAATAAGCATAGCTCATTAGGCAAAATCGACCCAACTAATGAGCAAAGCCCGTGAGGCCAGAAAAATGTCCAACAAATGAGCACAACTCATTAGGCAAAGAAGGTCCAACTGACGAGCACAATTCATAAGGCCATATAACTTCCAACAAGTGGGCACGACTCACTACACAAAATAGACCCATCGACGAGCAGCTTGGCAAGATTTGCCTTGAAGGACAGCTCGATAGAAAATGCCAACGAAGAGCTGCTCAGCAAAAGTAGTGTGACAAGAATTGTCTTGAAGGGCACCTCGGTAAAAGTTGCCCACGAAGAGTTGCCCAGAAAAAAATGTTGTGAAGACCAGCTCGGTAAGAAATGATATGACAAATAACTTAGCAAGAAATGTCACGACAAGTAGCTCAACAAAAAATGCCCACGAAGAGCTGGTCAGTAAAAATAGCTAGGCAAGAATTGCCTTGCAGCTCGGCAGAAGTTGCCCACGACGAGCTACTCGGCAAAAACATCTCAACAAGAACTCCATTGCAGCTTGGCAAAAGTTACCCACAAAAAGCAGCTCGGAAAAAATAGCTCGGCGAGAATTGCCTTGAAGAGCAGCTCGGCAAAAGTTGCCCACAAAGAGCAGCTCGGAAAGAATTGCCTTGATGAGTAGCTTAAAAGAAGTTGTTCACGAAGAGCAACTCGGTAAAAACAGTTCGGCAAGAAGTGCCTTGAAGAGCAGCTTAGAAAAAACAGTTCGGCAAGAATTGCCTTGAAGAGCAGCTCGACAGAAGTTGCCCACGAAGAGCAACTTGACAAAAACAGCTCGACGAGAATTTCCTTGAAGAGTAGCTCGGTAGAAGTTGCCCATGAAGAGCAGCTTGGAAAAAACAGCTCTGTAAGAATTGCCTTGAAGCGCGGCTCGACAGAGCCACGAAGAGCAGCTCAGAAAAAACAGTTTGGCAAGAATTGCTTTAAAGAGCGGCTCGGCATAAATTGCCCATGAAGAGCAGCTTGACAAAAATAATTCGACGAGAATTGCCTTGAAGAGTAGCTTGGCAGAAGTTGCCCATGAAGAGGAGCTTGGAAAAAACAACTCGGTGAGAATTACCTTGAAGATCGGCTCAGCAGAAGTTGCCCATGAAGAGCAGCTTGGCAAAAAAAGCTCGGCAAGAAATGCCTTAAAGAGCAGCTCGACAGAAGTTGTTCATGTCACGCCCTGAACCCCGAAATGGGACCCAAAGATGAAAATGTAATCTAACATGTCCCTATATCTGATAAAACATCCAAAGATATAGTACAATAGATGAGGGTCCCACC
The DNA here is from genome assembly GCF_029873635.1 of Malania oleifera. NCBI lineage: Eukaryota > Viridiplantae > Streptophyta > Magnoliopsida > Santalales > Ximeniaceae > Malania > Malania oleifera. The sequence continues at coordinate 67,480,327 of NC_080425.1, forward strand.
CAGTGGGGTTCCCAGGCACCCTAAACACATCCAAACACAAACATATACGTAGCGGAAAAAGGTCATCTATAAACACATATGCAGTACCATACCAGAGTCTATACAAGAGCAGAACATGGCTCTATCAAAACGTACAAACAGGTGCCCAAACACGTCTCAAAATGGCAACCCACTAAAAATTACAGTCCTAGCACTTACCCAAGTTCTAAACGCAGTACACCGGCCACTACGCTCCCTACACCAGGACGCTAGTTTCGGTTACTCGAAGGAAGAATGCAGGTTATATCGGTGTGTGGCATTTGAGTGTTATCATGATACAACATACACGCAGTTAAATGCAATCTAGTACTAATTTCCACAGTGCATACATGCACACATACACATCCACATGATTAGCAATCTCAATGTCGTCACATCCTTCGGCCCAAAGCCGATTCGCGACAATCCGGCATTGGCCCAGCCAACCCGTGAAGCATGGCGCCACCGGCACATGGCTAGTCCCCGACTCCCATGGCATCGTACCGGCGCTAACTGGTGGATCCACACCCTTCAGCCTGATTTGCCGGTATAGGCTCACGCCCTCGGATATAGAGCCGGACACTCTCAGTACCTGGAACAATTTCGGAACCGCGTTCCTACTAGCATTTCAACATATCACACACACATGCATGCTCATATAACCAAAAAAACCAGACCCATTTGGTAATCTAAATCATGGTTTTCCAAACAAATACAGTTTGAACAAAGTCAAGGCACAACCATCCCAATAACACAGTATAAATCAACATATACCCTCGATTTTCAGCAAAACCTAGGATACAGCCCGTCGCCCCCTTTTTCCCAAAACTGTAATAATGAATGTTAGAATTGGTGTATTCCCAAGAGGGGTGGTGAATTGGAATTTAAAACTTTTTCTACTAAGTTAATCTATCCAACAGCAGTATATACACAACCTAGGGTCAGTCTATTCAATTTCCAAATGCGTAGATAAATATAATATGGAAATTAAGTCATACGCATCATTCACCCATAACATACATGTGTAGTAAATATAAAGTGCGGAAATATAAATGACCACACGATATGCTGTCGAGGTTCAGCCAACTGTGCCTACGTCCCCTCTTTTAGCTCGTAAGCTAAAAGATTCCACTAAAGGCTCACTTAAGGATGGAGCAACACCGTTTACAACTAGGTCAGATTAACACAGGGCTGACCTCAACCTACACCAGGTCAATTAGCGGGGCTGACCTCAACTACACGCCTTAACAGGACGACACGCCTAGCTTTCCTAACCGGGTCTAAGCCATTCCGGGACTATTCCAGGGCTAGTCTTCCTCTTCAAGCCCGTGCCTGGATATACAACAAATTTGTATATAATCAGATGGTACAGTGATTGTGCTTTCATGTAAAGCAGATATGTACCCAAATGCGCACAAATAACATTCACCACAAATATGATTCAATATGTAAGCTCAATGTGGTCTAAATGGTTCAACTCTCAAAGGTATTTTCTATCAGTGTAATGCGTACGTAAGAGTGACAAACAAACAGTCTTTGTATCACAAGATATGTTCAATAAATAAGTTCACACAAAGATGTCTAGTCTCAAGTATTTCAATCAGCAGGATATTTTAAGCATGTGAGTATCAAATGAAATATGAGCTCGATTTGCAAAAGATGCGTAATCTTTGTCTTCAGCAAATAATATATAAGTGAAAGAATATTGCAACAAAGACCACTATCTCATAAACAAATATCTCTTCAAATATATTTATCAATATAAAGCACACTAGATATTTAAAAATGATTTTAAAAAGATTTTGCAAACAAAATACTATAAGATCTTCTCAGGATATTGCAATGAAGGTGTAAGTTTAGAAGATCTAACAAGGTCTTCTTAGGATAGACTTATCAACAAAGTCCCCTAAGAATCATTAGGTTTTGCTCTCTAATAAAATCGTGCCAAGCAAACAAAATAAGGAGAGCAAACCTATTCAAACACACTCAATCCACTTACAAGTTATATAGGCAATAATAGAAGGCAAGTATGAGTGATTTAAGTAAGAAAATGAGTAGTTTAGGGTTTTTATTTTTCAGCGAATTCTTCCCTAATCAAAGTGGCTAATCACACTTAATTTTCTCAAATGAACTTATATATATAGACATGAGAGAAAATATGACCGTTGGGGACCTATTGGGTATTATTAGGAAAATTTAATGAAGTTTAGAGCATTTTAACCCTATTTAAAAAATATTAACTGCGGTAAAAAAATCAGGGCAACCCGAGAGGTCCAATCGACCATAATAGGTTTGGTCGACCAAGTCTCAAATGGTTCGGTCGACCAGGGGACTTTTGAACTGAAGGCTCGGTCGACCAAGAGAGGGCGATTCCTTAATTTTTTGAGTTTTGGTCGATCAGGGCATTTTGAACTGCCTGGTTCGGTCGACCAGACCGTTGGAAATTCTCACGAGGACCCTTAGGTTGACCAGGTAGTTGGAGTACACAAAAGGGTCGGTCGACCCGATGGTCAAAGTTTTGACCCCAAGGGGTTTTGGTTGACCAGAGCCTTTTGAACTACCTGGTTCACCGAACCAGGTCATGGTCAAATTGTTGACCCGGTCAAGGTTTGGTCAACTGGCAAGAAATGAACTATGAAGTTCGGTCGACCGGGGCTTGATCAAAATGTTGACCTAGTCAAGGTTCGGTCGACCAGCAAGAAATGAACTATGAAGTTTGGTCGACTAGGCCTTGGTCAAAATGTTGACCCAGGGCCGGTTCGGTCGACCAGGCTAAAGTGAACTGTGTTGGCCAGTCGACGGAAGGTGCACCAAGTGTGCATTTCGGTCCTGTATTGAAGCAAACAAGTCCTATTCAAGTGCCTAACAAACATATGTGTAAACGTGTGTGTCCTATGGGCACTTGGGGTCAAATTTGAAGACATCGAAAAAATCCGGTGTCGGTCGACCTAAGGTCGACTGAAGGGAAAACCCTAAGGTCTTTCTATGATCATTTTCTCATTCATGGTTAGTTTGAGCTTACGAAGTAAATCATACATGTGATGTGTGTGAGCTTATTACAAACCAAATACCTATTTACTATTATAGACCAATATAAATATATTACAATGCTGAATTATAAATTGGTCTTCAAGCTTTTCTTGCTTTGTACACATCTTGATCTTATCATTCTTAGTTCCTGCACAAAACCTCAAACACTCATTAGATACAATGAGTATTTGTCATAATCAAAATCGGGTGTGCCCAATTAGGTCAACAATGAAAAACCCATAGTTTTCCTTGTTAGATCCCCCCAAATGAGTAGCCAAAACACACATAGGACCGTGGACCACAGTTCCACCGAGTCCGATTTCAAAAATAACCAATATAAACATAGTTCCCCTTACCTTTTCCCCGAATACCAAATCCTGAACTCCAAGGCTCCTAAACAGCAAACCGAGTTTCAAAACCTACAAATCACAGTACAGAATATGCTCACAAGACAGTTACCTACAAAACTACCGGATCATAAATGAAAATCGAGCCTTACCTCGATTTTTCGCCAAAACCCAAAAATCTCCAAAACGAGATTCCAATCCATAGAAATTGTAAAGAATCCTTCCACGATCCTCATGGTCACTTCAGATTTTTGATTCCATCAACAATCGGTGAAGAAATCTAGAGAGAGAGAGAGTAGGGAGAGGTTGAGAGAGAGAGAGAGAGAGAGAGAGAGAGATTTGAAGTTTCTTATTGAAGAAGTAATGAAATTTCCTATTTATAGCCCTTTGACTCGGCCCAATTCGTCGATGAAATGGTGCCTTCGTCGACAAATCTTTCACTGACTTCATCAACGAATCAGTGGCCTCGTCGACGAATCTGGCATCTCCAGTATTTCCGAGACTCCTCGGCTTCTCCTCGTCGACGAGTCTCTGAATTTCATCGACGAGAAAAAAAAAGGCTTTGTCGACGAAATATGGCTTCGTCAACGAAATCTGCCAAATTCCCAATTTGGCCCCTCTCTTATTTATTTAACCCATTTATCACGGTTTAGGTTCTTACAGTTCACGAAGAGCAGCTCGACAAAAACAGATCGACAAGAAGTACCTTGAAGAGCAGCTCAGCAGAAGTTGCCCACGAAGGGTAGCTCAGTAAAAACAGTTCGACAAGAATTACCTTGAAGAACGGCTCGGCAGAAGCTGCCCACGAAGGACAGCTCGGAAAAAATAGCTCAACGAGAACAGCTCGGCACAAATACTCAATGAAAATCCGACTCGACAAAACCATGTTTGCCTCCACCTCGGCTCGGACTGGCCGATGTCCCCTCGAGTTCGGCTTGGCAAAGCAAGGAGTGCCAGAAGATCGGTGAAGACACCCTATTTTTGCCCGGGCCCAATACATTATTTATTATTATTATTATTATTATTATTATTATTATTATTATTATTATTATTATTATTATTATTATGCTATTATTACTATTACTATTATCAATATTATTATCGTATATATTATTAGTATTGTTACTTTATTATTATTATTATTATTATTATTATTATTATTATTATTATTGTTGTTGTTGTTGTTGTTGTTGTTTATATTATTTATTATTATTATTATTATTATTATTATTAGTACTTTATTATTATCACTATTATTTTTCTATTATCATTATTATTATTATTATTATAATTTTTTCTTTTATTGTTATTATTATTATTAATATTGCTATTATTATTATTATTATGTTTATTACTCTTATTATTAGTATTATCACTATTATTATTAGTGTTTTATTATTATTATTATTATTATTATTATTATTATTATTATTATTATTATTATTATTATTATTATTATTACTACTATTATTGTTAGTAATATTATTATTATTATTATTATTATTATTATTGTTATTACCACTATTATTATTATTATTATTATTATTATTATTTATTTATTTGGAGTACTTTAGGGTTTTGTGGGAAGAGCCTATTTATAGGCTCATTCTCGCAGGGCAACGGAGGGGGGCGCACAACAGCACACACAACCAAAGCAAATAAAAAAAAAATGTATGCTGCTTCTTCCTTTCTTCTTCTTCTTCCTCTCCCCTGTTCCAGCCATGCTCCACCTTTCCCCTCACAGACCATCACACCCGCGAGCCATCAGCCTGCAATTCCACCGGGTCCAGCAACCGCGACTAGTCGCATAACACACCCAGCAACCCACCTTCATCTCAGGTCCAGCACGGCATTATCGTCGCTGTCGTCAGCAACCCAGCCACCTGCTCGGCTACTGGCAGCCTCCCGAACACCATAGCAACACCCGCTGTAGCTTTCTGCAACCACTAAGATCTCCACCCTGCCGAACCAACTACAGCAGCCGCACCCATACCAGCAGCCGAGAACCACCGCCATAGTTTCCGGCGTCACCCCCCAGTTCTAGAGGTATCCCCAAGTGATCCTCTGCATGCCAACCACAGCACACACACACGTGCATGAGCCCTTGTTTATTTTGGTTTCACTGTAAAGATTTGTTTTTTTTGCTATCTGTTGGGGTTGTTAGAGTCATAGTTGAAGTTGTCAAAGGTTCATTCAGTTAATAAATCCTATTATTTAGGACATGTAGGTAGATTCTAACCATTTCTTTAGTTAGTTACCACGTTATTAGGATCAGTAAAATTGGGTTGTCTAATGTGGGTTGTTTGTTTCAATTTTATTTCTTTGTAAGGCTTATATAAGCCAACAACTTATTTTGAATTGGATAACATTCATTCAGCTATTTTTCTGAATTGGTTTTTGTGCTAAGAGTTCACAAATATCTGGTATCAGAGCCCATCACGGGGCCTAATTGTGAGAGAAAAGAAACCGTAGTTTCTTAAGAAGAGAAAGAGTGAGAAGAGAGAGAATCGAAGTATGGCAGCTAAAAATAATTTTGTTCAACCTACAATTCCTAAGTTTGATGGCCATTATGATCATTGGTCCATGCTTATGGAAAATTTTCTTCGTTCAAAGGAGTATTGGAGTTTGGTGGAGATTGGAATCCCTGTTGCACCAGAAGGAGTGGAGCTTACTGAAGCACAGCAAAAATCAATTGCATAGCAGAAGCTGAAAGACTTGAAGGTCAAGACTTATCTATTTCAAGCCATTGATCGAACCATTATGGAGATGATTCTCAACAGAGACACTGCCAAGCACATCTGGGACTCTATGAAGCAGAAGTAGCAGGGTTCCACAAGAGTCAAAAGAGCACAGCTCCAAGCTCTTCGGAAGGAGCTTGAGGTTCTACAGATGAAAGAGGGTGAGAGTGTTGATGCGCACTTTGCTTGAACGCTCATCATAGCAAACAAGATGAAGATTTATGGTGAAAACATGCAGCAAGTGGTGATCATTGAAAAGATCTTGAGATCAATGACCTCAAGGTTCGACTATGTTGTGTGTTCGGTTGAAGAATCTAATAACTTAGACACTTTAACCATTGATGAGTTGCAAAGAAGCTTACTGGTACATAACACAGGATGAACGGGCATGGAGGAGATGAGCAGGCATTAAAGGTGACCTACGATGATAGAATTGGTGGAAGAGGAGGCGGTCGAGCTCGTGGAGTTTTTCAAGGAAGAGGTAGAGGAAGAGGCAGACAAGCATTCAACAAAGCTATAGTTGAGTGTTATAAGTGCCATCAATTAGGGCACTTTCAATATGAGGGTCCAAAATGGGAGAAGGAAGTGAATTATGCTGAGCTTAAGGAGAAACAAGAAATGTTGCTGATGTCATATGTGGAGTTTAATCAATCAAGGAGAGAAGATGTCTGGTTCCCTGACTCAGGGTGTAGCAATCATATGTGTGCAAATAAGGAGTGGTTCTCGGATCTTGATGAGGAATTCCGGCAATCTGTGAAGCTTGGCAATAATTCCAAGATGGCTGTGTTGGGAAAGGGTAACATTAGGTTGAAAATTGCTGGAGTTACTCAGGTAATCACTGATATTTTCTATATACCTGAGTTGAAAAATAACTTATTAAGTGTTGGACAATTGCAAGAAAGAGGTGTAGCTATTTTGATACAAAATGGAGTATGTAGAGTCTATCATCCCAAGAAAGGGCTTATTATGCAAACAACAATGTCCACAAACCAGACG